>NW_007732174.1:67772-78047 GCF_000696425.1 Galeopterus variegatus
TTTTTCCGTGTCCGGCAACAGATCGCAACCCTCAGTGTCGCCCCCGCACCGGACCGGGAACGGCAACGGGATTGCAGCCCTCGGTGTTGCCCCCGCGCCTCACTCAGCCAGCGAGCGGGAACCGGTCTGTATGTGGGATCCGAACCCTCGGCGGGAGCGCCGCCACGCTTCCCAAGCGGCGCACTATAGCAGTGCACCACCGGGCCGGCCCCCAATGTCTATTTTTACTTAAAAGAAGATATTGAACCTCAAGAGCAAGTCGGGTTTATTCTTTTATTTTCTAAATTTAACCAGTGAAAATTACTTCAATGCTGAAGGTTTAGGCATGTAAAGCTGTGAAATTACTAATCCGCTTGTATTCCCTATTATAATGCTTTCCATATGGTTAGGATTTTCATATCTAAAATATATCCATATGGAAATTGTGGAGCCATGAATTTCCTCCTGATGTAGCAACTAAGCTTCCAGCTGCTGATGTTCTGAAAGCAGCATTGTCTCACCACAGGACAGCAAGGACACTGCAAACCCTACTGTTGCTGCACTTTGGGATGCAGGACCTAGGGGAGGGGAGGGCATCTCCTATTTTGGCTACAGTGGGCAGAATTTATTTTTGGTTTCAGCTGTCATTTTGGTTAACATAGTGATTGCTTTTTTAGAGGATTAATTCCATAGCCCACAATTTACCAGTTCTATATTTATATGCATTTGCATACTAATATACTGTTTCTTAAAGTGTAGTCCATAAATCATAAGCATCAGAATCACTGCTGGTGGTGGTTGTAATACAGATTCCTGGGCTCCAAACCCAGGATTCAAGGTGGAGACCTCGAGGATTCGTTTTTGTTGCTTATAACAAAATACCTGGAACTGGCTGATTTATAAAGAAAATAAAATTTATTGCTTACAGTTTCTGAGGCTGAGAAGTCCAAAGTCCATCTGGTGGTGGTGACAGTGATCCAGGGGTCTCACATTGCAAGATGGTGGAAGCAGAGAGAGCAAAGGGAAGACTCTCCTCTTCTTTTAAAGCCCTCAGAACCATGCACCTGACCACCATTTTTAATCCATTCACTACTGCACGGTCCTACAATCCTATCACCTCTTCAAAGCTCCACCTTTCAACTACCATAATAGGATCTCCCGCCCTCTTAACAGGCACATTGGAGGCTAAAATTTCCAGTACATAAAACTTGGAGGACACTATTCAAACTTCAGAGAGTTTTGGGGGAACATGATTCAATCCACTACATCCTGTGTGGGATTTCATTTCATTATGTCCCAGCATTTTGCACAGACTCTAACACACAGTGGTGAGTCAAACATATTTGTTCAGAAAATGAACTAATGAGCAGTACAGAATAAGTACCATTGCTTTATAATAAAGAGAAAACCAAATTGAGTAAATGCAGACGCAGGCAAAATTGTCCTGGTACTATTAATAATCTTCAAAAAATTGGACTAAAATAATTCAAAGGAAATTCGTACTAAATCATTAAGTTGAGTCAACAGGAAAATTAAATTTATTTTACAACGATCTTCCCTGGAGACAATCTTACAAAGACATAAAGTATTCTTTTAAACTAGCTCATTCTAGAAGTTTTTTTTCTCCATCAGAGAAGCTCAAATCCTTAGCAATATTCTATAATTTTCTAAACTAGATTTTAAAAAGGTGAAATAGCACTTAAAAATTTCAAAATATTTTCATATATGTTTATTTTTTATTATTTATAAAAAACTCAAAGTGACTCATGAATTTTAGACAATAAATCGTTCTAACACTTTAAAGCTATTTATAGAAAAACATATAGTCAGGGAAATAGTAAGAATGGCAGGAGAGAGAGATGGAAACATATTAGAAAAGCTACATAGGAAAACAACTTTAAATGCATACAAATGAACAATGAGGTGAAAAAAGACAGCATGCATGTGAGATGTAAGGCTTTTTCAAAAATAACAGAAAACTTTAGTATTAATAGGAATAACCAGACTCCGAAAGCATACAAGAAAATGAAGAAAGATGCAAGATGCCAATAGGATAGACCAAGAGGCTCAAGCCACTAAATAATCCTTCCCTGAGAAAAGTATATTTTCCCTCTTCCAGTTTGAATAGGGATCAGGAACACAGGATGTAACCTGTAGTAATTAATATATCTTTGCAGATAACTCAGAGAATGGTTTATCTTTAGTGTGAAACCAACTAAATGTCTTGCAGGGACATGTCCTGTTTTTAGGGAGAGAGCATTAATAAATGCATGAACCCAGGCAGGTCTTACCAATCATTTGATCCTAAGACCAAAGTAGGTACAAATTGTGTAACCAGATCTCTGTACCCAGCCTTGAACTTGATAGAGAGGAATAACAGGGCAAGTATGCTAGATAAAGAGGTTAAGCAAACACTTAGTATATATAGGCACAGATATTAGATATATGATATATATATATATATATATACACACACACACACATATATGGTATATATTTCCTTCCACATCCATTAACACTTTAACCTAAAAAAACCCAGAAAGATTTATCTAGCAGATTTTGTATTCCAGCATTTAAAACAAACACTATAAAAATGAGTAAAGGTGAAAAATTAAGTATATGTGTTCTATAGATTGTGTGGTTACATAGCAAAATTTGTATACATTATATCACTCTTATTGCTTAGCATTTCACGATTCAAATACATAGTATATTTTATTACTATATACCTTCAACACATACATTCAAAAACTCATGTTAAAATATTTAAAAATTCTGCTTGCGAAAAATAGTCCCAAGTTTTGAAAAGAAAAGGATGGAATAAATTTCTTAGAAATAACTCCCAGAATAAAGTCAATGTAGTAGGATATTTAATTGAATTAGTCTTTAATCATACAAATTTATAAACAGTGTAGAAGACATTGATCCCCAATACTTAAATATCACATTGCATGAATAACAAATGATATAAAATATGCAAAATAATAGTACATTAGCCTAAATAACACTAATAAATTGCAAAGCTTAGCATGAAATTGAAAATCACTAATGGAACACTATGCAGTTTGTTCATGCAACAAGCAAAGACTCATACATTATGTAAGAGTACAACTGTTAGCAGCAGGCTCAGGGAGGACAATTTAAATGTGTTTTTATGGACAGACTAGATTGATCTGAGAAGTGATTCCTGAGGAGGTTCCACTTACCCCGAAGAGCACCTTGGGAGATTGTTATGATTTTCCTCTTTTGATCTGAGAAGTGGTTCCTGAGGAGGTTCCACTTACCCCGAAGAGCACCTTGGGAGATTGTTATGATTTTCCTCTTGTATCTGAAACTCATATTGTTTAGAACACTTCTATTCTTTATACCAAGCTTTATGAATTGAAAAGAAAAATAGAATTAACTTGAAGAACTTATTTGAAATCACTAGTAATAATGGGCATCTAATCTTGGGTTTTCTTCTATGGTATGTTTCCATTTGGGATTCAAGTTTTATGTTCTTCAAATGAAAAAAAAATCATCTCATTCATTCTGCAGATAGCATTTAATGTGATGAAAGCTAAAAATATGCCTAAAAAATAACACTCAACTTCTTACTATACTGGAAACTCACAAGATTCAGGATTCAAGATTGTACAGAAATTAGTATATATCAGGGGTACTTTGGACCCAATTCAAGGGAAAGAAGTTATTGAACATATTAGAAGGAACTTGTTAGGACTATGTTTCAACTGTAAGTTGGTCCCCAGGCATGGAAATTGATGATAACATTATTAAGTAAAGCTCTAGTGTTTTCTACTTTCATTTTTTACCTTAATATCACCTCTAAATATAATTGGTATTTCAAAAGAGAATATAGTTTGAATTTGAACATTTTGTATCTAAAGGTGAGTGTAAGGATGAGTTTGAAGGTGATATGAAGTTGTCAAAAGTCATAAAGCTGCTACTAATTTCAAGATAAAAATAAATTGCATTACTGAAGGAAAAGCTTAGCTAATACAACAGGGACTATAATAACCAGTTCACCTAATATAGTCCCTAAAAGTGAAGAGAAGATTTTAGTCAAAGGAACTTAGAGAAGATGGAATCTGTTTGTAACAGAACACTCTAGAGATATAGAGTAAGTAAAAATAGAGTTTTGCCCTTCACTCATTTTTATCCTCAATGGTTCATTTATGAGCTTTCTGCTGAATTATGATCCTGTGGGCTAACTTAGGAATTAGGAAAGATGCAAGTGTGTCACATGTCTATCCGTCATATTATCTATCAGACACTCGTGATCAGTAACATCAATACAAACAATTTCAATGCTGTCATTTCCTCAAAGAAGATACTTTGAAGAATATTTAATACCAAGATATAAAACTAACCTTAAAGATTAGTCTGGACTTGGTCTACCATAAAGCAATTGTGATTATGCTCAGGTGATCCCTTAACATCATAAGCTAATTGACCCAGCTATGGAATGCTCCATCAGAGAACACCTGCTTCGTGCATATGATTTGCTACTACTGAACATTAAATAGTAAATGGATTAGCCAAAGGGAGTTGCAAGAAAATATTTATGAAGTGATGCAAATACTAAGTTTTAAAATATTGTTATATGGGGAATTGGTTAGTTATGCACTGAAGTCGTTGATCCAAAAGCTTGTCTTAAGATTAAAAGAAGAGAATGAATTAAACAGACTGATATATAATTAGTTGATTAAAATAGAATAGAGGCTTAGAATAAAACAGAACATGTTCTTTTAATATCCCATGTAATCAACAGTCTCCAAGTCAGAAAAACATCTATAGGTAGAGATTTAGTAAGCATACATGGATGGGTATATGAAAGATGAAAAAGAAAATTCACAGGTATCACTAAATTTGTATTTAATGCATTGAAAGTCAAGGCTACTGTATCTATAAAAATCCTCTTTGAGTTGACTTGGATTCTTAGGTTTCAACAGCTAATAGACTCAGGTAACCTGCTGCTAACACTCAAGGGGCCTTATTTTTGTAAATGTCAATTTTTGGACTCTTTCTCTGGTGAGTGGCATCTAAACTTCATTGATATATTGATATAATTTTTGTCTCTTTAAAGAAGGAATTCCCTGCTGTGGGTTGAATGTGTTCCCCAAAGGGTCATGTTTTGGAGACTCGGTCTCCATTGTAACAGTGATAATAGGGTGGGAAATCCAATTACGGTAATTGAAAAGTGGGGCCTTTAGTTGGTAATTAGATTGTGAGGACTGTACCCTCTTGAAAGGGTTAATCCATTGATGGTTTAATGGGTGGTAATGGGCATGGTCCTGATGGATTTATAAGGAGAGCAAGTGAGCAGGTAGCTCTCTCTTTTGCTTAGTCATTTGCCGTGTGATATACTGGTCGCTTGGGACTCTGAAGAGAGTTCCCACCAGAAGGCCCTCACCAGATGTGTTCCCTGGAATTTGGACTTCTCAGCCTCTGAAATTGTAAGAAATAAGTTTTATTAAAAAAAAAAGACCCTGCTTCAGGTGTTCTATTATAAACAAGAGGAATCAAACTAGTACACCCCTAAATCAGCCTTATGCTACATTTTATGTATACACAGAATAAATGAACAAAGGAAACATCAGGAGAATATTATTATTGCTTTAAATAACATTGAAAAACTCTTTTAAATTAGTTAATATTAAGAATATTAAAAAAAGACAAAAATGTAAGAGAATTCAAATGCTAGAATAATACTATAAAGAAAAAAGATCATGTAAGTGTTAAAAATAAATGCATAAAACCAAATCTGTATTTCTAAAATCAGTGTTAGCATGTTATTGTCAAACTTGATGATGCATGGGAGAAAAGAGTGCTATTTATTTAAAATGGGGATATAGGCATCTAAATCAGAATCTCTGTAGATTCTGATTCAGCAGGTCTGAGGAGGGGGCCTAGAAATATGTACTTTTAATTACCTCCCCAAGATGCTCTGATGCAGCTGATTCTTGGATGCACTTTGAGAAATACAATTTTAAAATGTGAATGTTTATACGAAAAAATAAGAGATATTGCAAATTACTGTCCCTTGACTTTTGTTTTAAGAAGAAATATTTAAGAAAAAAGTTTTTAAGAAAAAGAACAGTATCTCCATATGAAGGTACTTCTAGAAATTCATGGAAAGATTTGTATTATCTTTTAATTCTATTTTTCCATGAATTTTTTGAACTATCTTTGTATATTATATGACATAAAGTGTCAAATAATGGAAGCTAATTATAGAGACAAAGATATTCAGCTGAAAATGCAATGGATTTCAGCTCCTAAATACACTTAGCTACATATTATAAGAAGAATTGATTTCAATTCTCATCTTATTTAGAGGCTCTTCAAACTTAGAATAGAAACTGATTGAACTAAAGTGCTCATTAAACCACAAGACATTGATATTGCCTAAGAAAACACGGATTCTTAAAAAAATTTTTTAAAAATTTAAAAAGAAAACAAAGAAATAAACCACTTTCTCAAATATACTTATCCCAGAAGATGCTCAGGCTAGGGGCTGAGTGAGGGTGGGAACCAGAAAAGTAAGTGAGGCATTAAAGCATTATTTTGCTTTGGGGAGCATATGTCTAAATTGTAATCTTAACATTTGTGCTCTTATATCCTGTAGGAGCAGAGGGGTTCAAAGTCCAAGGCTCAAGAAAGTTTGGATTCTAATAAGAGAACCTTCTCCCATCCATGAACCTGGACCTAAGGGGCTAAATTAATAGCAGAAGGGAAAATGAAAAATAATCATGCTCAGAAGATTGCAAAAAAAGTCTATATCATATTTTGGAATTAAGCAGGAGTGGTGTTGGAAATGTAGCCTGGTAACCCATAGTTATAAACCAGACCTCACCAGTGTTTGCAGCCCGACTGCCATAAGTCATAATTTTGAGGCTGACTCAAAAACCTCAAAATAAGAATTTAGTTTAGGTAGACCAAGACTAGTGGCATTCCAAAAGCAAACATATACATTCTGGAGAAATCGAGCTTATTCCAGTTTTCAAAGAATAGCCACAATTAAAAAAAAATTAGCTCACCATCCAAGAACTAAAAGACAAACAAACAACCAAACAAAGTACAAAATACATAAGGAAAACAAGATTTCATAAGCAAAAGCCAGTAGAAGTTTCAGACAGCAGCTTAGACCCATAAAATTTTCACATATTACAATTATTAGCCACAGAATATAAGTATGCTAAAATGTCACAAAAAATCAAAAAGAAAAATAGGAAGGAAAGAACTTTTAACATTAAACAATAACTGAATTAAAAAATTCAGTTGTTGAGTTGAACAATAGCTTAGACACACCTGAAGAGAGAATAGGTGGCTTAGAAGGTAGAACTGAAGAATTTATGTGTGTATGTGTGTATCAATTGATCCTGGGCACACAAAGTGATGGAATGTGCAAGAGGGGTGTAGAGACACTGAGGATAGAATGAGAAGGTGTGACATACTTATGACTGAAATTTCAGAAGAAGACGGGAAGGTGGCTGAAGCAATATTTGAAGAGAATATGACTGAGAATTTTCTAGACTTACTGGCAAGATATCAAGCCATTGATTCCAGAAATTCAATGAATTACAAGAAGAATTATAAGAAGAAATGCATCTAGACATATTATATTGAAACTGCAAGATATCAAAGGCAAAGAAAAGATTACAAATGTAGCCAGAGAGAAAAGACAGATTAATTTTATAGAAGCAAGAGTTAGTATAAATTGTGAATTGCCATTAGAAACAAAAGACTAAAAACAAAACAAAACAAAACAGTAATATAAAATACCTCTGTTATGCATAGAGGAAAAAACCCCAAGGACTTCTCAACTTAAAATTCTATAGCACATATATGTATGTGTGTATGTAGATATATACATATACATACACATACCCACATAGACATACAGAGAAGAAGAGAGAAATGCTAACAACTGTAAATCTAGGAAGGGTATATGGAAGTTCAGTGTGTTATTCTTGTAACTTTTCCTATAGGTTTGAAAATATTTTAAAATAAAAAGTGAAAAACAAACCCAAAACTAATGAAAATGATAATAGAACTCCTAGATATTTATAAATTAAATAATTATAATTATAATAATTATAATAGAACTCATATATTTAAAAATTAAGAAACATACTTCTGAATGACTCATGGGTCAAAAAAGAAATTATAATGAGAATTTGAAAAAAATTAGAAATGAACAAAAATGCAATTACCAAACTTCATCACCAATACGTCTAAACTTGTGGAATGTAGTAGAAAAGAAGACTAAGAACATATGAAGAAACATGCATGTTTTTAAGAAGTTAGAAAAATAACGGTAAAATAAGATGAGAAAACACAGAGAGCAGAACTAAAGAAATAAAAAAATGAAAAGGGAAAATCAATAAAGCTAATATTTTTCTTCCAAAACTGCCAAGTTTCTGGGATTAAAAAGAATGAAAGAGAAAATAAATAACATTAATATTTTAAAAATTAGAATGCTACAAATATTAAATACACATGAACAAATTTTTGCCAATACATTTGAAAACTCATGAAAAGAACAAATTCCTAATATATAATGTATCAAACTAACTTGAGAAAGAATAGAAAATCTTAATAATATTGTTAATCCTGTAATAAATTTAATCTGTGGTTAAAATCTTCCTGCCAATAAAACTCCAGGCCTAGCCTTTTTTACAAGTTTGTTCTGCCACACACTCAAATAACAAATAGCTTTTATCCTATCCCAACTACTCCAGAATGTATAAAAAGAGGGGAAATTCTCAAACCCATTTTACGAAGCTAGCAAATCTTTGATGCCAAAATCTGACAAAAAATTATAATACCAGATCAATTTTACTCATGAATGTAGGTGCAAAATTCCTAAATAATATATTGTTATGTGGGATCCAGTAATGTATAGAAATGTAATTCTTACGACTAAGTGGAGTCATTTTAGAAATACAGTAGAGGCTTCTAATGTTCACTCATATCAGGTTCTCCAATCCTTCTGGCACATGGCAGAATTACATTTCCCCATGCCCTATAAGTAATTCTGGGAAAAGGGTTGTGGGAAGAAGTGATATAAACTACTTCTGGGCTCCAGCATTTAATTCCCCCAGAAAGATCTTTTTTCCCAATCTGTTCCTGTGCTAAGGTGATCGTGGAAGCATGTGTCAAAGTGGTTTTTCTATTAGCTCAGGTCCTGGAATGCCTAAAATAAGCATAGGTCCCTTGTTGAAACCTGTGTGTGGCAATTATTGCTTTAACTGAGATTTTGGTGATGATTACGAATGCAGCACAACCTAACCTGTAATAATAGATATAACACGGTTGATTTAACATTAGAAAATCTAATGTAACTCACACATTCACAGATGAGGGAGGAAAATAAGAAACTTAGTAGATGTGAAAAAAGCCTATGATAAAATTCAACATCCATGAATGATAAAAACTCTTAAAAACTAAGAATAGAAGTATTTTGAAAAAGGACAGTATCATACAAAATAATAAAGCACTGAGATATTATTTTTAAGACCACTTTTTAGGGGAGGCTGTCAATACCACTTTGGTTCAATTTTATAGTGGAGACGATAGACAGTCTGGTAAGACAAGAAAGAAAAACTAGTTTAAAAGTTGGGAAGGAAGAAACAAAAGTATTTCTATTAACAAATGATGTGATAGTCAATATAAAGATAAATCATTAGAATTAACAAGAGATTTCAGTAAAGTTACCAGAAGGTGAATTATTATATGAAATCATTTGAACTTTTATATGCTAGTGAACAGGAGATAAAATCAAAATATACATTTACAATAACATAAAAATTTACAGTTCTTAAGAATAATAAAATATATGCAAGATTGTAATGGAAAATCATAAAACTTTGATGAAAGATATTGATAATGTCCTAAATGAATGAAAAGATGGACCACGTTCATGGAATAGTAAACTCAGTATCTTAAAGATGTCAATTTTCCTCCAAATTGAACTGTGGATTTATTATAACCTCCTGCTCCCAAAGAACAATGTTTTTTAATTTTATAACTTGACAAACTAATTCTAAAATGTGTACGGAAGTGTAAAATTCTAAGAAGAGCCAAGAAACCTTGCAAAGGCCAGGGTGAGTGGCACTGGCTTTATTAGTTAGCATTAAGCTAGAGTTGTCAAGACATTGTGATATTTGCATAAGCTAACCACCAAAACAGAACAGTAGCCAGGAAACAGAGCCATGTATAGATGACCAACCGGTAAATGTCAAGGCAGTCTTTAAAATCAATGAGGAAAAGATGAACTTATCAATAAACCAC
>NW_007732174.1:79464-84761 GCF_000696425.1 Galeopterus variegatus
CAAAAAAAAAAAAAAAAAAAAAAAAAAAAAAGCTGTACAGAAATGGAAGACAGCCAAACATTGTTACAAAGATCACAATTAACAAGGATTTGGGATCATGGAGAACAGACCTCTAAAAATATAACCTCACACAGTACCCCTTTTGAAGGAAAAAAAAATCTATTCATTGTTGAATTCTTAATCAGTCAATTATCCAAATGTAATTACTGGCTACTGAATAAGATAACTTGTAGTATTTATATCAATTACATGCACGTCCTTTTAATTCTTTTAATTACATACCTTAATGGTCTTACTACCGATAACTAGAAAACAACAAGGTTTAGTAAACATGCAAGCCTCATCACGTTCTTCATTAAATAACTGGAGTATGAGAGCATTAGATCTGTCAAACTTTAGCTGAATATGCATTCTACTCCCCTGAATTATAGGAAAACATCTTTCAACTCATACTAAGCAACCTGGAACTGATTACTGATTACACTGGTCACCAAGAGTGGTTGACTTTGCCCATCACTTATAGTAAGTTGTCTTACTGTGATCACTTGAACCTCATTATTCATATAATTACTGTAATCATTATGACACTAATGACCGTTGAAGTCTAAATNAAGCAACCTGGAACTGATTACTGATTACACTGGTCACCAAGAGTGGTTGACTTTGCCCATCACTTATAGTAAGTTGTCTTACTGTGATCACTTGAACCTCATTATTCATATAATTACTGTAATCATTATGACACTAATGACCGTTGAAGTCTAAATGTGTGAAATTAATTCACTAAGAAGTGTAAATATGTGTCCATGGAAGGCTAGTATATAAAACAAAAAATGTATCTTTGGTATTCTGTTGCAAATTAGACATTAGTATCAAGATTAGAATATCAGTAGGGTGTATGCATGATTTGGGAACATAACCATGGCATGACCGTGGCTAGATAAGTTTAGTTATAATTAATACGTATGGGAGTGAATACTCAAGAGTATGTATAACCCTTCTCTCATGAATTAAATTTGAAAATCTTGCCAGTTTCTTAAGCCCCAAATAAATTAACTCCTAAAGGTGACCTAATGGTTGACACATTTTAGAATTTGAGAGTGACCTGGCTGTGACAAGCCACCACACTGATCACCAGTGTATTTTCAGCTGATCTTACTGGCTTGCTGGGTGTCCCCTTTCTCCTCTACAGTTCCAGGTCTGTCCTTCCTGAAACAGAATGCTTGGTCAAAAAGGACACTTTTTGCTTTTTTTTAAAAAAATGTTAAAGAACTTTCTGCGTTGATTTCTGTTTAGGGAAGTATCAAATTTCTAGGTTACTGGAACCTCCCAGCATTGAGAAAAAATGACAGTTAAAAATTAATAAAATAAAAAGTCTTTTTCTTTAGGGCTTCTATTTCTTCGTTAAAAAGTTATTTCTAGACGAAACCCCCAAATCTGTCTGCAACACGCTGACTGCAGGGTAGAGTGTGGCCCTTGTTCTCTGATAAAAAGGATAACCACCTGCCTGACTGTCTTTAGTCCATCTCATGAAGAGCGGCTGGTGTATGAATGTGTGACAGGATCACTTACAGGTTGGATAAGAAGCCAACTCTCCCATCCCCACCACATGCCGTGGCTGAGGGCAGGAAGTTGAGTTAGGCCTGGTGAGGTGGGATCCCAGGTGCAGGTGCAGACCAGCTGGAGGCTGCGCGGATGCCAGTTGGTGCCCAGGAACCCACATACGCACTTGCTGTGATTCTGAGCCTTCCTGCATCTCAACTCTCTTATGCAGGAAGCCCCCTGGAATACTGGTGATTAGGCCCATATTTTAACATGGTTTGTGACTGACAGGACAGGAAAACAATGCATTTGAAATAGCAGCACAACTCTTCTTTACAGATTTAGTGGAATAAGTTGGGCATCTCTCTTTAGTCTAAAACAAACAAACATGACATGGGAATGTGTTATTGAAAATGCCATATGTCTGAGTTGGAGAATAAAAGGTTTGATTCAATAAGAATTTGTCAAGCAACCACCATGAACAAGGCAATAAGGACAAATCGTATGGGCAATAAAACCACCTTGTATTCTTCCTTCGTTTGTTTTAGCAAATTTATTTTTTTTTACAAGTCTCATTTTCCTCCTCCTGCATGCATGAAGCTAAGTTGCAAGTCAGTGGGTAATACAATCCGTCTTTTACTTAAAACTTCCAAAGCAGACTTTTTAAAAAACATTTTATACTTTAACATTCTCCAAGTTGGCATTGCCTTAATTAGTTAAGTTTTCAAACCAAGATTTAATAAGTTCTCAAACAAGTAAATGCCAGGTGGTGTGTTAGGAAGCAGGTAGATAAAGATGATAGCAGGACACCCCTTGCCCTTGAGAAGTCGACAGGCTACAGAGGAAAGAGGCATATTACCAAGTAATTCTAATCTAATTTAATACATGGGTCAGTGCAGGTTGTTAAGGATGTGACCAATTATGTCAGGGATAATAAGAGAAAGTTTCCAGAAGGAGTAGATAGGCATTGAAGAAGAGCAATGCCAGCAAAATGAAATGCATGGACATGTGACAGCAGACATACCCCCGCCCCCCAACACACACCCTTAATTAAAGGTGTGAATGTGTCATGCTTGAATGTAAAAGGAACCGGCCAAGTGAGCTAGGGAAGTCAGGGCCATATCTGAAGGGCCCTGCGAGCCTGGTAAATGAACTTGAGATTTACCCTGAAGACAGCTAGGAACTAATCAGAGGTTTTAAGCGTGGAAGTGACATGCTCCCCCCTCCCTCACTCTTAGTTAGACAACTTGGCATTTTTAGGGCAACATGGAGAAAGCAGAGGCAGAGTCCAGAGAGGGAGCTGCCACAACGGCCAAGCTAAAGGAGAATAAGCAGTAGCCCGAGGTAAAGCAGTGGCCGTAGGGGTGAAGAGGACATGGCGATGGGGAGCAGGGGTCAGCCGCTGGCATGGACAGGTCTAGTGACCAGTCGGCTTGAGGCATGAGTGGCAGGGGAGGGAGGGAGATCCCGGCTCTCATAACCTCTGATAGCCTCATTTATTGCACTTGCTCTTTTAACTCTCTCTTCTCTAGATTGTCCAATCTCTATTCTTTCAAACCTAGAATATGTTGTTGAGTTTGTTTTGTTGTCTCTCGATTTTTTTCACTTATTCACACCTGTTTTTCAAATTTCCAGGTCAAACTTGGAGTGATTGTCTCCCCCACTAGTTTGGAAAAGATTCTCCATTTTCTGGAGCACTGATCCCTGCACAGATTCTATGTTTGAGTGAACAATGTTGCCCACTGGGTATCTATCCCTCTCTCCAGGCTCTGGACCTCTTCCCACACAACCAGGCTGCCACCCTGTTCCCTCTACCCCTCAGCCTGCTCTGGGGTGGTCCCATTGATCTAAAAGTAATCCTATCCAATAGCTAGTGGTCAGTCAGGGTCCAAGATGTGAGATGAGGTTTTCTAGGGGCATCTTGGAAAACCCTTCCTTGCTCCTCTGACAGAAATAACTGAAGCAAGTCTCTTAGTGTTCTTATGAATGATATTTCATAGTGATAGAAGCAGATATGTCATGGATGTGAAGCTGGAAATAGCTAGCTTACTCCTGGCCTGAGGAAAAGGCTGGCTTATGGAGGTGGGTGGAGAGAAGAGGATTGCAGAAAAATGCCATTTTGGGGAGTCAATCAGTTTTCTCATGCTTTAAGCTAGTTGGAATTAGGTGCTCTAGCAGGGAGCTAAAAGAAGCCCAAGTCTTGCGAGTTGTATTGTCATTAACACAGGCTGCTGTCAAATTTGCTTTAATTTATTTGTTTTTTAAAACAAAAGCCACCTTGTAAGACTCCTATTTTATTGCTCCAAGTCTTTTTTTAAAGATATAGCTTAATCCACCATGTATTTTGCCCTCTGACACCCACTATGGAGAACATAAACAAAGTAGAAAACCATGGTCTCTACTCCGAGTTTGCAATGTGGTTTGGAAGACAAAAAAATCCATATTATACATTTCAGAAACAGCATAGATTGCCATTCAGAGAAGGAAAGGATCCATGAGGTGGGCCTGGCCCTGGAATGCTGGGTAGAATTTGGGTGGGTGGGATTCTGGAAGACATTTCTGGTGAAGGGAGGAATAGAAACAAAGGCATGTTACATTTCAGAGGCAGTTAAGAGGTGGACTTTTCTGGAGCAGCATCTGCCATCTGCAGGGCCATCAGAAATAAGGCTGTGGGCCCTGAAAGCCAGGAAGAGAGTTTAGGCATCTTATATCCATAGAGTATACAAAGGTACACAAAAATCTGCCTCCTATATAATTATATCATTACCCATTGTTTACTATTTTTTCTCCATACCATGAAGGACCTCAGAGCAGTAACTGGGTCTTTTACATGTGTGTGTGGGTTTATATATGTATATATATGTATATTTATAGATATTATGTGTATTTGCAGATGTCCCTGATTCTGTATGCAGTGTTGCCACAGTGTGCTGAATTAACTCTGGGATCCTATTGGACTCTTAGTTTACCACTCCCAGTAAATGACTTTTCACCCCCTGTAATAGCATCCTAATAGTTCCTATTTTATCCTTCGTGTAACTTATTAAATATTAGCTTGTTTCAGGACAAGCAATACTACTTGATAGGTTCAACCAGCCTTGCAGAATCTGTTCTCTACAAAGCTTTGTTCTTTGTTACCCAATGTCCTGTGATTGATGTGTTTGAAAGCAGATTTTTATGACATTTCCCAGTATTTTTCAAAGTATGGAAATTAAGGTCAGTGATCTTTGAAAAAGACTAGCATATTTTAAATTTTTTTTTTAACAGTACAGACAGTATTCCTGTATGTCTAGTCTTTTATAACTCTCAATCAATTTTACTGGCACATTAGGCACATGTTAATTAAAATGATGGGTTAATATATTAAGGGTCGAAGAACTGATGGCAACAATATTAAATAATAAACCACTTGGCTTTTCTAACTTCTGTAGCAGAAAATAAAACTGGAGAAATAAAAACCCTGTGACTCTCAAAAATGGACTTATTAGAATAATATCTACAGACGACAAACTTTCCTTGTAGGAGATACCTTAAAAACAAAATTTTTGCAATCCTTAAATTTAAGCTGAAAAAAGTAGAGAATTTGACCATAAAACCTTAATATTTGTAAGGAGTGTGGGTTAATAATGAAAGAATTATCTCCAAGTCATAATAAACTATTTTTCAACAATATGCAAAAGGAAAAACTTGATTATTTCTTTATCTTTGTAGAATTTTTTTTTTTTTTTTTTGTCTTTTTTCATGTCCGGCAACGG
>NW_007732174.1:85855-87727 GCF_000696425.1 Galeopterus variegatus
TTATTCCTATTTATGTATCAGTATCTATCAAATACAATATTTTGGACAAAAACATTCTTATAGTTGCTACACCTCCTGAAATACTGTAAAAGCCAGAAAACAGAACCATTTCAGAAGCTCTGTAAGATGCTGAAAAGAATCTGTTGTGGCTGTTTGTAACAGGGGATAGCTTCAGATGTAAACATATAAATAATTCACCCTTTAATGATCTAATGTTAGTGAACAATTTAAGATGAAAAGGGGAATTTACCTATGAATTCAAAAGACCCTATTTAAGATAAGGCCTTCATGTATGTGTGGGTGTGATTTAAGCTGTTATTTCACCTAATGCCTGAGATGACAGAGGAAGGTGAAATAGGTCTAAATCATCTTGGCTGGAGAAAGAGATGGCACCTTGAAGCATACACAGAGACCAGATTGTGTCACCACAGGGTGACCCCTTGAGAGACAGGGTTGTATCATGGCAGGACAATGGGACTCAGAATTAAAAGGCCCAGCTTCAAGTCTTTCATGTCATTTCCAGTGCGTAATCCTGGGCAAGAACTGTGAATTCTCAGAGGCTTAATTTCTTCATTAATCACATAAGATAATAATGGCTACTTCTTTGGGATATTTTGAGGATTCATACAAATAGTGGGCTCTGTAAACTCTAAAGCACTGTACAAATGCCATTAGTATTGGAAGAAATGAGGGATACTATTTAGTACCCTCCAAATACCAAAGAAAAGCAAAAGGGCTTGCTTGGTGTAGAAGCCTTTGGCCTGGGCCAACCGGGGAGATCCAATTCATCAGGATGGAGGGGCCGTCAGGGTGGGTGGAGGAGACTGCACCCTCGGCAGTTATTGAAAGGGCACATCAAACGCCATATGATGGCAGGAGAGGCTTTGCTTTAGCTTTCTGTCTCTGAACCCAGGGCATTAATCAGGATATTATGAAAGTTTGGTTTAGTCGGAGAAAACAGCTCTGCCTTTTTTCCTCTATAAAAAAGCTTCAAGGGAGAGACCTAAGTTCCTAGAAACCAGTTTCCAAGCAGGTAGCTCTCTCTTTTCTTCTGGAAGCCTAATTGGGGGCATCAATACCAAAGTTGCTGTCCTTTACAGAGAAAGGGGAGGAAGTGATCTCTTTGTTCTTTTAATGAATTGGTTCTTATTACCGTTCCGAACATAAACACTGTCTTCTTGTCTCCCCTTGTTTTCATGCAGGAGAATAATCAACATGCAAACAACCCAGTGCTTTGCAACAATGACTCTCACATTTGCTCTGTCTGTGAAAGACTTTATTGCCTTGTTAGGCATCGCCTTGTTCTCTAATCTGATTATCTTTTTGGGGCTGCTCCCATTGCCTGGTTCACATTGCCTTGTTCCTGGGGTGAGGCACTGTGCCATGGGGTATCTTCCATCAGCCACAGCACCCACAAGGCCTGAGTCACCCTGTCTGTCAGCACTGAACAACTGATGATTGAAGCAATATTCTGTTTGCAAATAGTGACTGTTGGAGAGGCAAGAGCTTTAGAAAGCATTGCTCAAACTGGATTATTCTTTGTAGAGGAGAGCACATCCACAAAGAATTTGTTTTGCTAAGTGGATGTGTTAGAGGGAAAGGTGTTGTGCCAGTGTAAGAAAACCTCTGTGTGAGCTGCTTTTTGAATTCTCTGGTGCTACAGGGAGCCTCGTGCTTCTGGCTCTGTGGCGTGCTCCCAGCTGTTTGCAGATAAGAATAGAGCCGGACTTGAACTCTACACAATTTATTTCTCCGTTGCAAACACATGTGTCCTGAATTAATGGGAAGAAGGAAAGAATCTAACAAAATACGATATTTGAAGAGTCACCAAGAATGATCTTACAAACTTACCCATGTCTCATGGGGTCTAAT
>NW_007732174.1:88625-89323 GCF_000696425.1 Galeopterus variegatus
CAAATCTTGGGAGGTAGGGGAGAGAGGCATTATTGTGATTCCTGTTTTACAGGACCACCTTGTCCAATGTCATGGAGCTAGAAAATGATAGAAATGGAATCAGAACCAGGTTTCCTGGTTCCAAATTTTACTCCATGTCTACAACATCACACTTCTGTCTTAGGAAAGAAGAGAAATGTCTAAGAGTGGCTGAAATCTCTCATTTTCAGTGGGGACAAACAATGGAATTGGTGGATTTTTTTCTTCCTTTAGAGCAGTGGTTCTTAACCCTGGTTGCACATTAAAATCATCTGGGGACCTCTCAGAGAATACCTTTGTTGGGACTTGACCCCAAACCAATTAAATTCAAATCTCTGGGGGTGGGCCTAGGTATCTGTATATTTCAAAAGCTGTCTGAGTGATTCTAATGTGTAGTAGCTAAGGGTAAGATTCACTGCTTTAGAGTAATAATCAACAAAACACTGATTGCATTTTTCTATTTTTAAACTACTTGGGAATGTAGTAATGAAAAATCCTAATAGCGACTTTGCAGGCGGCCTCAGAAGACAGGCCCTGGCCTTGGTCTTAGGTAGGGATTTGAGTTTATCTAGAGATTGACCAGCAGATGAGATGATTAAGAGACAGTTTCACTGCTGGATCTGTAACAGCAGAGCTGTCAATCCAGAAACTTTGTGAGACAAATAAATTACATTCTGATC
>NW_007732174.1:89828-92850 GCF_000696425.1 Galeopterus variegatus
TCTGTAACAGCAGAGCTGTCAATCCAGAAACTTTGTGAGACAAATAAATTACATTCTGATCTCTCCCCAGCTTTTAATTATGTTACTTAATAGTTCTACTACTGATGACCAGAAAATTAACACATATTATTGACAGTGCTATCGACATCTAACGATTGTTTTTCTTTATTAAATAACTAGTGGTTGGTTTTTCCTCTGCTTTTTTTCCCAAATAATTATGGGTAAATTTATTCATTTCAAGGTTAACTTAAAATTTAACTTTTAAATGTGTACCATTCTTAGGGAAATGCTGGGAATAAGTACATGTAATTGGAATGCCTTTATATTTCTTTTTTTTTTTTAATGTGACTAATGTGACCGGTAAGGGGATTGCAACCCTTGGCATGATGTCGCTCACACTGCGCTCAGACAGTGAGCGCACCGGCCATCCCTATATAGGATCCGAACCCATGGCCTCGGCGCTCCCAGCGCCACTGTGCTTCCAGCGCTGCACTCTCCCGAGTGAGCCACAGGGTCGGTCCTGCCTTTATATTTCTTAAATATTAAAAATTAACCCATCACTCACAAATTTGTGCCGGGTATTTACATGAAAAGTTCCCTTTCTATTACCTTTATTGTTTCTGTTGTATGGAACTCTTTAAAATGTTCATTAATTGGCAAGTGTACCAGGCATCACAAATAGGCATATACTAGGGATCATCCCCTATGAGAAAATGCTATGATAGGGGTATCAAAAAGTAGGAATGAAGACAGAAAAACTTTAAGAGGGAAGTGATTTTTCATTGAGTCTGTGTGAGCCATTTCTCAACAACAGAAAAAGAACTTTTGGTCTTGAATCTTCAAATCACCATATTCACTGAGTTCTAAGGCATATGTTTTCTACATCTTATGCAAAAAAATTAGGAATGTTTACAAATCGAATCTTTTTGTTCTTTTGAGAGCACTTATTATGTTAGCTGTGTGTTTTGTAATTGAGGGTATTTTACCATCAATAAAATATGGCATTACATTTGCTGAATTCGATTTTCTTTCAAACATTTACCGAATATCCAAACACCAAATCTATAAAGTCTTTTTCTGATCTCCTTCACTTGGTGGTACAATTTAGATTCCTTTCCAAACCCCTATACATCAATTCCTATACCAATAAAATGGTGGAAAAGACCTGATTTAGTATTCTCATACTATTTTTAGAGAAAATAGTATTAAACTTAACTAATCTGAATCTTTTAAAAATAACAATTTTATAGTGCTAGTAGAAACACTACATTTCTTACACTAATGACACACAGAAATACATTCTAGTAATTCCACTAAAATCATTTGTGAAAATTGAATTAAAAATGTGACAGGTAGCCCATAACTTTACATAACTATCAATTAAATGGACTCCATGTGCCCAGTCACTAAGTCTATCCTCAAATGTCAGTTAGTGCCCAGTGGTCTTAATGCATTGTAACCTAGTGGCCTGAGATAATTAATGTACCTCCCTAAGCAATCTGCTTTCCATCAGAGCATGGCCAGGGCACTGAGCAGAATAGAGCCAGTGAGTTAGAGGATCATTTTTCATCAATTTTGATTTTTTTCCCACTGTTACAGTTGCTGTGAATATTGTCTTTGCCTGATCAGCAACTCATTCTGTTATGATTTAGCCATTTTTCACCTTTCCCTCTCATGACATATAAAAATGGAAAGATATGACATTTGAGTGTACATACTTTTCTGGTTTTAGAATCAGACAGTTGGGATTGTTGTTTTACATTGTGCTATATCATATTCAAAAAAATATTTGCTGAGAGCACCGTCCTAGTGTTGCGCATATTGTACTGATATACTTGCAGCACTATTAATAGGTTATTTTATTAGAAAAATATCAAAAAGCCCCAGACACAAGTCCTTTGTAGGACTAAGCAGGATGTTCAGTGAGAACTTCAAGTGTCTTCATATATCTGTATCTTTTTAAGATGCAACGATCTTTAAAATGGTGTTGTTTCACCTTGTACACAAAAGCCATCACTTCAAAAGCCTTTGATTAATTTGAGCACAATCAAGGGCATATGAGATAGCTGCCATTTAGTGAGCCAAAGCAATCCAATGCCAACTGCAATAAACCTATCAAGCTGTCATCGAGTCAAGCTGTGAGAAAGACGGCAATGATTACAAGCAATAGTTTCCCTCGGTGGTTTCATAATTTCAATTTTTTGTTACATTTCCAGATTTCCAATAGTTATAGTAAGAATGCTTTGGTAGAGAAATATTTTCCCCAGGGGTTACTATCAACAACTTAGTGTATTGGTTTTTTTCCCCATCAGTGATTCAAGTATAGAAGCTCATCAGGCAAGAAATATTGTGATTACAGTCGTCTATAAATTATTTAAAGGAGTTCAGCCAATCAAAACCGAGATCTAAGTGACTATTTTCCTCTTGATGCCTTTGCAACTCCTACTCAAAAAGCAAATTTCTGATTGATAGGATAGTTTTGAAGTTACTTCAAAAAGGCCATTCTTTTGGATGGGAGGAGGGTCTCAATATGAATGGGTCACATACTTCAACAATAGCTCTTTCATGACAACTTTACAGAGGAGGAGGAGAGAGAAAGGGACCAAAATAACAACAAGCAGGGGAGTAGAAAGTAGAGGGAGAAAGTGATAGGAGGCAAGGCAGGTAATTAAGGACTATCCTGGAAGAAAGAGGATTCACGTATTCGGTGCTTCCTCTCATATTCCAGCTCTGGCTGAATAAAGTAATTTCTGTTGAATAATCTGTTACCCAAACACTCATTCAATAGCCAGTTTTCACTCTTGCCTTCCCATGCAAACACTTAGCACTCGCAGAGAGCCACTATCACGTTTGACTTCGTATTTTGAGTATCACCTGTAAGAAATACAATGCCAATCCCTTTATTCAATAGCCAGTTTTCACTCTTGCCTTCCCATGCAAACACTTAGCACTCGCAGAGAACCACTATCACGTTTGACTTCGTATTTTGAGTATCACCTGTAAGAAATACAATGCCAATCCC
>NW_007732174.1:93172-116620 GCF_000696425.1 Galeopterus variegatus
CCACTATCACGTTTGACTTCGTATTTTGAGTATCACCTGTAAGAAATACAATGCCAATCCCTTCTCACCTGTCTCAGTTAATCCCTTCACTGCATTTTGAGATTTTTCATTTTCTTTTTTCTATTTAGATGGTATGCTTGTTGCCTCAACATTCATGCACAATGGTATGTTGGTGCTCTAATTAAAGCTAATGATCAGAGAATAACTCATTTTTGATAGAATCTGGGGAAGTATCTCTTTTCTTGAATTATGTAGAACTAGTACAGACCCTCTCCCTGTCTCCCTCCCCTCCCCCAAATTAAGCCTGGAAAACCTAGAACTTCTAAAGATCTGGCAAAAGTATCCTCCAAAATTGCCAATAGTAAATGCCTTAAGTTTAAAAGTGCATTTTAAAACATTATTTTCTCCTCAAAGGACATTCTGCACACGAGTATCATACATATTTCTCATATGTTAAGCAGTATAGTCAAGACAGGAAGCTAAATCTCCTGACTTACCACATTAGTGAAAAAGTGAAAAAAATACACTAAACATTGGTAGATATATCTTCTATTTATACTTTAGTTTTAATAAAGGGCCAATTCAGACAGCAAATAAATAGTGTTTTAAAATTACGAAAATGTTGGGATTACAAAAATGAATAACACTTGGTCTCTTTGCTTAAATAAGTCTCTTTCCTTTAAAAACGTATAATGCAGTATAACATCCTCCATTTTGCTGACTCTAACTTCACAAACTTCTAAAAAACCCAGTCAATTTGCAGTCTCTATTATAAAGTTTGAGGATTTTAAAGTATCAAAAAGAAACAAGAGGTAATAAACTCACTGTTAAAGTGTTTAGCTTGGCAAGTGATTTATCTTTTTTTTTTTTTTCCTTATCTGCTTGGGGTTTTTATTTCACTGTGTGAGCAAATTTTTACTGACAAGTAATTTTTGGAGAACAGCCAGAAGTGGGGGTGGAGGGAGGGAGAAAGATCTCCTAAGATATCAAAGACCTGGAAAAAAAACCTGATGAAGTGACATTTGTGGTTTCAAGAGTAATACAGCTTCTCTAGTCTCCTGTTCATTTATCAAAGAAAAGCTCGCTTGTTCTTCAGCTCTCATTATGTAATGAGATGTATAGAATAATTCTGAACAAAAAAAAATTCTGTATGAGACGTATAAAGTCATTCTGACCAAAAAAGCCACTTAAATGGCAAAAACATTATCTGTCATTGCCTTATACTTTTAGAGATTCCACTGATGAGATTACTACTGTGTAACCGGGTATGAATAGAACCCAAAAAGATTTGCATGTCGAAGTAGGCTTTGTAGAAACTAACATGCTATGCATGTGTGAGTTACTGTTATTATTTATTGATGTTTTGGCCAAATTTTCCAAGTACTTTACACATAGTAGGCCCTCAAGAGCTGGATTTCACTAAACTGACTTGCCATTGCAGTTCTTCATAAGTTATGTTTGTTTCAACATACTCATGTTACCCCATTTAAGCTTGCTATGAATTATGTCCCCCAAGTTTTATATATCAGTCACTGATTCCCCTGTAACTGTTGAGGGTGAGAAATCCTATTATGATAATTAAAAGGTGGGGCCTTGAAGAGGTGATTAGATTCTGAGGACCATGCCTAGTGAATGGGTTAAAAATGGTGGTCAGGGGCAGGGTTCTGGGGACTTTAAAAGAAGAGCACATGAGAGGTTAGTCGCTCTCTGTGCTGTCATTTTCGGCTATGTGAGACCCCTGAGTCACTGTTGCCACCACCAAGAAATTCACCAGATATGTTCCCTGGACTTTGGACTTCCCAGCTTCAAAACCATAAGCAATGAATTTCTTTTTCTTACAAATTACCCAGTTCTGTGTATTTTGTTATAAGCAACAGAAATGGACTAATACAAAGCTGTATATATAGCAGCTGTATAACTCTCTCTCCTGTGGAAACTACTTTTTGGCAAATATTGCAAGGCTGCTGCAAACAGGTAGATTGTGTCACAAATTCATTTATTCATTCAGTTTACAAATATTCATTCAGTGTTCACGAGTACTAAGCACTCTGCTAGGTGCTATGGAATTTCAAAGAATTATTAAGACACAGTTGTGCCTTCAAGGAATCTAATTATAGACAAAGGATTATAATGTAGGATATAAAATGAGAACTGTGACAAAATGCCAAAGGGGATGCAAAGGGAAACTAGATGATTTCCTTCTAGTGGAATCTTGGAGGGCTTTATGGAGCAAGTGGCATTTCAGCTAGGCCTGGGGAAGTGGGCAGGGCAAAGGGAATTCTTGGATATTAGCTGGTTGAGATGTGGTGAGGAACCCACTGTAGCAAGAAAGAACAGATTTTGTTCAAAGAGGAGAGAGAAGTCCAGTTTGGCCAGCATGGGAGAAGACAGAAGGGAAGACATGGGAGAGGTTGCTACAGCCAGCACGCTAAGTGCTGCCACCTACAGGTGGCTGTTGTACATCTATGTGACAGTCCTCAGAGAACATTCCACTTGAGGAATAGGCAGAATTGCCCAACCTGGAAAACCAAAACAAAGACAACACTGTGGCTATTTATATTCCACTTTCTTTAAAGTGTGCGTGTGTGTGTTTTAATATACACATATCTGACTATCTTTGGAATTTAGTTTGTGTTGAATAAGGTATAAAATTCTATGGGAAAGAGGAATCAAAAAAAGGCAATGATATAAAATAAGAGAAAAACATGATCCACTGAACCACATGTGCTGACATTGGCATTCAAGAAAAAGCTAAACCTATAATAATTAAAAAAACCCCCTGTTTTCTATCTCTAGCACATAAGAAAGGGATATTATTTCGTAGAACAACACCCCAAGGTCCCCATTAGAACACGAAAATACTTACAGCAGTGGTGAATTTGCTGTGGGATTGTATGTTTTCCTTGCAAATATTTAACTTATGCTTTTGTGAGCAATGGCACACAGTGTTAAAGAAAACAGTGTGATCAAAGCTGATGTTGAGGGTTTTTGTCTCAAAAGCTGTTTTTTAAAGAACATTTCTAGTTAAATGTGCCTATCGTCACTAATATATGACTAAGAAAATATGAAAATTTTTTGTGCTTAATCTACTGTCAAAGTATATGCTGAAATAAAAATAGCCAAATTATTGGAGTTTTTTGCTTATGTTCAGAAGAATAAAATTTGTTTTTAAACTGTTGACCCCATCAACCAAAAACCAAGCCAAATTTTTCTAGGGAATGAATCACTTGAATGTGGGGGAGACTTTGCCCTAAACCATTCTATCTGAAAAGCACAGCCAAGGATAGTGATGTCAGAGGCAGGAGCTGCTCTGAGCCTTCCCTCGGTGCCTCACACCCTTGCTGGACAAATTCCAAGCATCACAACTCTGGACGGCCACACATCTACTGGGTACAGACTCAGACACACATGAAACCCATTTTAAGAAATGTGCTCTATATAAAAACAAATTTGCTAAAGAGTTGCATTCATTAATAGATGTTTTTCAGTATTACTATTAATAGAGGCTGGGAAATTAAAAAGGCAATATTGCTCCAAATCTTGTTTTTGTTGATACAAATTCCAAGAACCATAGTTGTTTCTAGATGGCATATGTGATTCTTCAGGGAAAATTACGAATAATCTTAATGTAGTATTGCTGAGATCGCAGCCTATGTGTTCTCGATGGTGAGGACAGTGTATTAGCAAAAAACTGCCTCCTCTTTGCCTGTGTCCTCAATTTTTAGGGCTGAAATATATTAAGAAATGGGCCTTTCTTTCTATGGAAATTCTAATCAACTTCTTTTATTTATTCATGTATCATTAGTTGTTAAATCTCAATTGCATTGGAACTAGGCAGGTTGGAGGTGGAAAGAAGTTGAGAATAAATAGACCCATCATTTAGAGGAGGTGGTGTCAACAGAAGTGGAAGGTAGTTACCAGAAGACAATAGCACTATGTGTGCAAGTGGCATCAGAAGGAATCTTTACGGTAGGTGACAAGAAGTACGGGCAGGTAGGGAGGTAACTGGTGTTGGAAAGGTCCTTCAGTGGCTCTCTCTATGGGCAAGTGAAGATCCAGAGACAGGTGGATGGCAGTACAGGGAAGTTCTAATAGCAAGTAGCTAGGACCCAGCTATGGACATAAAGATTCATAAAGACTCACATATATGTCAGGCTCAAGTAGAGAAACAGAACCAGTAGGAGATATATATTAAGAGATTAATGTGTGATGGTGCAGGTTTGCTAAGCAAGTACAAATTCTTGTAGGACAGGCCATCAGGAAGAGAAAGTTGGAACTCCAAGGCACAAGCTGAAGCTACAGACCATAGAAAGAATTTTTTCCTCAGGGAAGCCTCAATTTCACCTGTAAGACTTTTCAACTGATTGAATCAGGCCCACCCAGGTTGTCTAGGATAATCTCCCTGCCTTAAAGTCAATAATTATGAACTTTAATCACATCTACAAAATCCCTTCACAGCAACATCTATTTTTTTTTTTTTCCTTTTTGTCTTTTTTCGTGTCCGGCAACGGATCGCAACCCTCAGTGTCGCGCCCGTACCGGACCAGGACCGGCAATGGGATCGCAAACCTCGGTGCTGCGCCCGCACCTCGCTCAGCCAGTGAGCGGGAACCGGTCTGTATGTGGGATCCGAACCCTTGGCGGGAGCGCCGCCGCGCTCCCAAGCGGCGCACTGTAGCAGTGCGCCACCGGGCCGGCCCCACAACAACATCTAGATTAGTGCTGAATATCTACAGAGCTTGTGAGAAAGAAAGAAGATGAGAAAAAAAGCAGCAGCCCTGTGTTTTCTCTGGAGGTAGCATGGTATAGCAGAAGGAGTATGAATTCAGAGAGAGTCCTGAGTTCAAAGCCAACTGTGACACACATAGTACCTACCGCATGCACCTTGGACAAGATGCTTAACCTCTTGCAGCCTCAGTTTACTTATCTATGACACGAGGAAAATATCTCTCATAGGGTAATTGAGAGTATTAGTGATATTACTAAATACGTTATTTTCTTTTACCCCAAGAAAACATTTGGGTATCTATGATAATAATCTAGCCAAAAGACGTTAAAACCATAAATTAAACAATGACACTACCAATGCATTAAAAATATTTTAAAAATCAAATCCCTTTCAGCACCTATAAGATTTGTTGGCTCAGTGGATGTGAGAGGGAGAAGAGGAGCCAAGGATAACTACAGTGGACTGAGATATCAGATGTGCAAAGAGGACCCAGTTTATGGGGGAAGATGATGCATTTAATATCAGACATGTAATGTCTTGAGTGCCGTCAGGACAGCTGGATGGTGATATAGTGGGGATATTTACAGTTTTCAAGCCACTTTCACATGTGTTGTACCATTGAAACTTTGATCCTCAGAATAACCTGGTAATCTATATTCTTCAAACAGGAAAATTGAGGTTCATAGAGCCTAAGTGAATTACTCAAGACCATAAAGACAATAGGAGGTGGAATTTTGCCTTGACTCCAATTCTTTGTAACAGGATTTTAAAAATCAAAGTGCCAGCTGTGATGAATAGCACATGAGTAGAGGGATGAGGGTTGATTTTTGTTGGTTTGCCTGTGAGGGCTTCACCTGTTCCTCAAACAGTGTGGAGGGTTGGGAAGGGTGGAACATTCAGGGGCTGGCTCTGAAGATGGGACCAGCCAGTGATGGTGAGAAGTCGGGACATACAATATAAGTTGGTGAGGCCACTGTGAGTAGAAATGTTTTATAGATCATTAACTACATGAACAAAGGGGCTGAGAGAAATTTGAAGCAAAATTATTAGCAGGCATTGCCGATTCGAAAAAAAATGCAACGAAGATAAGTCATCTGTGAAATGATCATGCAAATCAATGAAAAGACATGAATGAACAAATTTTGATTTACCCATAGTTTTTAGGAACACATTTACTGAGACACATTTTAATCTCTGAACATTGATGCTCTTTCATTCCAATAGCAATACAAAGCATCCTCTTCCGAGGGGGAGCTCTGAAAAGGGTGGGTTTTCACTCATTTGTTTTTAACAGTTGTAATGTTTCTGAAGACTAACTTTTGGGTGAGACATGTTCAAAAGTGCAATAATGAGACCAATTTGATTTAAGTTTTCTGAATCTGAGTTTTTGAAATTTTCAACTAAGCAACTGCTACCCTCTGCGTTCTTGGAAAATGACAGTCTCAGGTTTACCAGGATCTCTCCCACCTTCAAGTACCTTCAGCACCTTCAGGTCTGGGGAAGAAGAGGTAGACTGTTTTCCTAATCATCTTCTACATTTTTCTAATATCTTCTTTATTCAAGTTTACCACACTTGGGGGATCACCTAGGACATTTTCATCTTGCTGATGTAGTACTCCTTTCCTCTATGCTTTCACATGACAGCCATAGCTGCCTTTAACATTATCTTAATCTAATCCTTTCTGCATCTCTGGTTATGCCTCTATTATTCTTAACCTTGAATAGAGATGTTTCCCCTTTACTTTTCCTATTTTTCTTAATCAGGCTCTTGAGGGCGTTTACCTATTTTATAGTTCTTTTCAAGATTCAATTATCTTATAGTTCTTTTGAAGGTTTAATTATATTTTCCACTCTTTTTGTTTTTCATTTCATTTGCACCAGTTTTTATCTTTATCAAATCCTTTGGTTCTTTTTCTTTTTCTTTTTTTTCTTTCTACATTTTTGTACTTTGGTTCTTTATAAGTTCTTGCTACCTTTCTCCCACCTGCCTCTCTTTTCTGCTCCTCTGATTATGGATGTTGGTAGATCCCAAGTGTTCAGTATGGGAATAGGGCCAGGATTTTTGGAGAGAGTCACCTCTCTGAAGGAATGCCCAGAGTAGTATCCAGCCTCTCACGTGACCGCTGTGGAAGAAGACCTCAGCTCAGCTGTCCAGAGCTCAAAACCTTCATGTGTGCACAAACCCAGCATCTGCTGGACACAGGAAGGCAGAGAAATTGGTATTCAGAGTAGAGAGAAAGTGAAATGTTAAAGTCCAGTCACTACCTCTCAGAATCCTCTCTATGTGCTTTTGAAGACATATGCAAAAGCAGCCTTTAAAAACAAACAACTTTTGTTTGGGTTGATCTCTCTGTAAATATAAATAATCAGCATAACTAATTTTTACCATGTATGTGCTGATGTGGCATCAAAAAGTCATAAATCATGAGTCAAAAATCTTCCAAAAGTTAAAAACAGTGACTGAAAAGCTAATATTTTATTCACGTTATTTTTCTTTTCCTTAGAACAATGACCTGCATTTCTCCACAAATACTCTAGGATATGGTGGGGTTCGGGGAGGAGTTCAGTTAGTGTTACTCTAGGATATTGAAAGAGAAAAAAGCTTAGTGTTGTTACAGTTATGACATCTCAAAGCTTAATAAATGCCACCGGCTCTATGAAGAAAGTTTCAGGACACTTTATCTTGGCCAACTGTATCATGTTGGCCGAATTTGTTTATTTTGACCTAGGCCTCTTAGTTCCTAGTGGCTAGAAGGAAGAGAAACAAACAAAAAAGATGTTAACTCCAGACAGACAAATTTAAGAAAAATCAACTGTCATCAAAAGGCAGCATATGCCCTAAACATTAAATGTTCATGTTTAATCACCCTCCATCTGGTTTTCTGAGGTTCTACAAGTAATTCACCATCCAGCTTTCAGGACAACAAAATCCGGGGTATTCTGTAGGCCTAGTTAGCTCATAAAGCATTTGCTTGACTTTGAACATGTTTTTAGAACTCTTTTACAAGTTTATGCCAAAATAACTTTTTGGCCAAAATGTTGGAATCAGTTTATCTAGAAAGATACAGCCTTAATTATCACTTCTGTGGGGCATAATTGAGAAAAGCCACATGATGCGTTTTTCAATACTATCTGAAACAGGTATATATAACAAATCTAACAGTGAATGTGTATGAAATATTCACAAGATACATAAATAAGAATAATTAGAAAGAAAGGTATTCAACTTGTAGGGTAGAAAAAATAGCCTGTCAAGTGATTCTTTCAATTTTCAAGTCTGTTATCTCTAAAATATGTTGTAGTGCATATTCATACAGTTATAGGAAGGACATTTGGTTTGGCAGACAGAACTCTTGAGTCAAAATAATTCAACCTCCTCCAAATTCCTAACTGCTTGCCGCATATCCCCATATGGTGCTTCTGCCAGCCTCCCAAAATCAACTCTTCCAAATATGAACACATTTCCTTCTATTCCTCTTTCCTCATAACTCATCTTTCCTCTAGCATTCTCTCTCTATATTGATATTTCTATCCAGTCACCCAAGCTGGAAAACCACCTTGTCTTCCCGCTCCTTAGATGCCAACCCTACCGGACCTCTTGCCTGTCCTGGCATATCCTAGGGTCCTGGCTTTGCAGATACTTTTCATCGAGCCCAAGACTTCCCGAAGCAAATTTTACCCGAAGAAATAATGCTCCTTATTCAAGGCCCACTGTAAATGCCACTGCTCGTGAGTCAGCATCCTTGAGTTTCCTAATCAGAATCCTAATTCTGTTCCTTGTGTTGTCCATGAATCCTTGCGGATGTATGTTATCACTTTCTGTCTACATTTTGTTCACTTTACATGTACATGTCTCTTACCTGATCATACCCTGTAGTGTTGAGAGGTTGGGTTCCAAGGATCTTCTCATCCTTCGAAGCCTAAGTGCAGAGCCTTATGGGAATAACATAATAACAGAAAGAGTTGCTGATTCTAAACCTATTGCAGCACAAACATCCTTTTTGTCTGGAACCCAGAAGCTGTGAGTGAGAAATCTAATAATTTGGGGTTTTTAAAAGAGAGGAAAGGGAACTCAGATTTGTTCAGTACTCATGAAATGCCAGATGTTTCTCATGTGCTGGTGCCAGAAACCTTCTTTCTTGTTTCTTTTGCAACAATTTTATGCAGCTGTCATTGCTATTCCCACCTCATAGTTGCAGGTTAAGTTACTCGCCAAAGGTCAGATAACTAGTCAGTGCAGAAAGTGGTTTTGAGGTCACTTGTATTTGACTTTAGAGAGCACTGCTTTTCTCCCACACTCCGCAGCCTGGGGTACAGTGCTCGTCACCTTTTATGTGATTACTGTTGCTTGCTCTCACCCCAGGAGGGGCAATAGAGTCCCTGTGATTTATTAACCTATTCTCGATCCCCTTTTGTATTGCTTTTCTACTGCTGTTGTAACAAATTGCCTCAAACATAGTGACTTAAAACAACACAAATTTATTCTCTTCCAGTTCTGGAGGTCAGAAGTCCAAAATGAGTTTTAAAGGGCTGAAATCAAGATGTTGGTAAGGCTGGCTCCTTCTGGAGGCTCCAGGGGAGAAGCTGTCCTGTGCCTCTTCTATCGTCTAGAGGCTATCTGCATGCCTTGGCTCAGGGCCACATCACTCCGTTCTCCGCTCCTGTCATCCTGTCATCGCACAGCCTTTGGCTGCCTTCGACTGTCTTTCCTCCTTATAAGGGCTCTTGTGATGACATTGGGCCCACCAGGATGATCAAGGCTACTATTCCCATCTCAGGCTTCTCAAAATTCCCTTTTGCCACATAAGGTAACATACACATATGCTGGGGATTTGAATGTGGACAACTTTGGGGGTCATTATTCAACCTATCACACCCTTATAACTGAAATATATATTGGTAAAATAAGATCTTTCTTCAGTGCACAGGAAGATAATTAGTCAATAATGAATCAGGGGTTTCCAACTCTTAAGTAGCTTAGTGTAACACAATTGAACCAACTGGCCACAAACAGAGACACCTGTTTAAACAGACACTTGAATCCTGATAATTGTGATAAGTATATGTAAGTACTTACTGACTCTATAAAATTGAAAATATACTTAATGCTCCTCATGGCATTTAACTGGTCAAGAACTGAAATTTGTGTTATTTACTCCACTTTCCTGTGCAGTGGTCCTTTCTGGATTTAAATAAATGTCCTATGGTCAAAATTCCCTATGTAAATAGTTATTTTTCTTGTAAGTATATGTGTTGTGTTTCTAACTTTGTCTCCTACCTGTCTGAATGGGAAAATGGCTCACTTCAACTTCTTTCTTGTTAGCTTCTTCAAGTGAACTCATGATTGGAGCCACTGCTGTGATGGACGGGCAGTTAAAAGACTCCAATGTCAAGATGTTTTTTATCAGTCACATCAATAGTAACTTTCAGATTGAATAGTTCTCTGGTTTATGTCAAATCTTTGGTGTGGGATTTTTTTCCCTCATAAAATAGAAATTGCTTACATGCTAATGCTAACTTCCTCGTCCAATTGTTCAAACATCTCTTGTAGAATATCCTTCAACTGTTGGTGGAAAAAGATGACGGGACATATTATCTTGTTGCTGAATGCCCATTAGCCTTGAGAAGCAAATATACCCCCTTGTGTGCATACAGTGTCTGATCGTAATAGAATTCCACTTTGTGGTTTGTGGAAAAAGAAGTGTTTTAGAGCCAAGCCACGTGTGTTTTCAAATTTCATACCAATATACATTCAGCTTCTGAGCTGCTCACTTGCTTGCTGGAATGCATCCCATTTTCACATGCAATTTCTTTATGAATTGAAGGGGAATGTGTAGGCAGGCATCTAGCTGTTTAGGAAAATAAATTTATATATTTTGAGCACGTGCCTTGCTGTGGATGCAGGACAAAATATATAGGTAGACATCTCAGATCACCAGTGAGGTTTTATTTTTAAAGATAGATTACAGAAAGTAGTGTTCCCCATGCCTTCTATCCTGAATGCTTCTATTAAAAATTTTTTTCTACTTAAATACTGCTCTGCTTCATAACCACTAATATAATGACCTATCTAAAAATGCCATATGTCAGCAAACTATTTGGCAGCAAAAACCAATCTGAGACCCATTATTTAGTGACAGCAGTGTATACGTGAATAAATAAACTTCATTATCTATATATTCTAATCCATGAATATCTGTGAATGAAGCATATTGATTTTGCTATGGTGCTTCACTGCGATGTATGTGGTATTACATCAGCTTACAATTTCAATGGCGACCTGAAGTTCAGAAATAAAAATCGTTATCTGGAAACCTCTCAAACCAACAGAAATGTAATCAATTTTTTATCTGTGGTTAGGCACCGGAAGGCAGTGGTGGATTTTCTGTCCTCAATGCTCTGGTCCTCTTGTTAAAATATTTAGGAAGCTCTCATGGGACGTACTATACCTAGACTGAAACTGTTTACATTAGGAAGTGAAAATATCTGTTCTTTGTATCCTGTTAGCCACAAATATATCCTAGTCACATGGAATCATTTCCCCTAGAGGATTATAGGCTATAACTCTCTAGTGCCTGAACACCCTTCTACTGAATGACTGAAGCCATAAGGTCTTACTGTCAATCTTGATTATTACCTGAATTCAGCGTACAGTTTTACATCATGTGACTTTAAGTCCCACTCAGGTGGGCACATCTAGCCATATTCCCAGTAATGTTCTTTTGATGATTATGAAAGAAAAAACAATTCTATATTGGAAAATATGACAGAGGTGTTCCTAAGATTAATAACATGTCCTAGGCAAGTAAACGTTACATTTAAGAAATTATTTCCTTTAAGTTTTTGTTTATACACCCGCATTTATGGAGGATATGCTATTGTGCAAACATAGTTGAAGGAATGGAAAGGTGAAGAAATTATGTTCTCTCCTATGAAGTTTGCAATTTACCTAATAAGAGGGAAGATACATACAAATAACTAAAATGCAGGGTAGAAAATAACAGATGCTATGGTAGAATTGTAAATAAAGAACAATCAGTTATCTGAGATGGGATAACTTCCAAGAAAGAAAGGGAATAAGAGAAGGCTTCATGGAGGGGAGGCATTTGTGGTGAACCTAAGTTAACACTGAATAACCATTGGTTGAATACCTACGCTGTGTGCCTGGCAGCACTGCACAAGAGCAACACAGTCCAGCAGGGGAGAAAAATCTTGAATAAGACTTTACTCAAAAATGAATGAATTATAAATACAATAAGTTTATGAGGAAGCACGGGGCTTGTTGGGCTCATAGAACCAGTGGTCCTGGTTTAAGGATTCTCTGATTATGTGGTGTCTTAGTTTTGTGCTGCTAGAACAGAATACCTGAGACTGGGTAGTTTATAAATAATAGAAACTTATTTCTCACAGTTCTGAAGGCTAAGAAGTCCAAGATCAAGGTGCCAGCAGGTTTGGTGTTTGGTGAGGGCCAGTCTTCACCTCCAAGATGGCGCCTTGAAGTCTGAGTCTTCCAGAAGGGAGGAATGCTAGTCCTCACATGGCAGAAGAGCAGAAGAGCAAAGAAAATCCACTCCCTAATAACATTTTTAAGGGCATTAAACTCATGGCCTAATCACCTCTTAAAGATACCATCTCTTCCTACTGTTATAATGGCAATTAAATTTCAATGTGAGTATTGGAGGCGACAAACATTCAAGCCATAGCATGTGGTGTTTAAGTTGGGTGTGGGGATAGTCAGGAGCAGAAGAGATAGGTGGGAGAGTGAGGGAGGAAAGACGGGGCAGAATTAAGATCCAGTTCGTCCCAAGACACACTTATGGGAATGACTGAGGTAATTACTGTAAACACAGCTTGCTGGGGCTTCGCCAAAACATGGGATTCATGACCGGACATAAGAATTTACGAGTCTGGAAAGCTGAACTGAAAGGGAAAAAATTAACTCCTAGTTATTGATTATTAACTATAGGCCAGACAATGTATCAGGTTCTTTACAGGTGTTACTTCATTTAACTTACAATGTTCTTATTTTACAGATGAGGGAAATAAGGATTTAAAAAGCTGAATGATCTCCCTAAAATAATACAGCAGGTATGTAATTTTTCCATTGGAAAAATTAGAGGGTATTTGATATTTAGGGTGTGTTATGAATGGGAATCTGAATCTGCATGGAACGTTATGAATGGGAATCCGAATCTGCATGGAATTCCTCATATTTTACTGGAAAAGAGATGATGAAAGATCAGGCTATTCTTCCAAAGATGGAGAGCCAGATAGGCAGAAAGTCAGCTTTAGAAACTTTGGATAATTTTATGTCATGTTATGAATGGGAATCTGAATCTGCATGGAATCCCTCATATTTTACTGGAAAAGAGATGATGAAAGATCAGGCTATTCTTTTCAAAGATGGAGAGCCAGATAGGCAGAAAGTCAGCTTTAGAAACTTTGGATAATTTTATGTCAACGTAAATGTCATCAATACAAATTGGAGAAAAGAAACCAGATGTGTGACAGTTTAAAAATGGAAACTTCTGATACCATACTGCTTCAGAATTAAGTCCCAATTCCATCAAACTCCATAGCAGAGCTTCTCCAAAAGTCTGCTGAAAATGGATTACGTATGCATAGTGATGTTTATTACTCAGAGTGGGGAGATCAAGTTTATTGGGAGGTTTATGCACATACACAGACACACACACACACGCGAAAGTGTTTGCAAGGTTTAATCGAATATTGAGAACATAGACACTCTGAACAGAACCTCAGAACAAGAGCCTGTCTGTGGATTAGGAAAATCTTCCCTGAGAACATAACCTTTGAGTTGGCATTTGACTGAAGGCAGAGAAATAGGGGCTGTGGGGGATGCATGCACAGTAAAGCCTGTGGTAAGAGGCTTTCATTGCAGGGATCTGAAGATGCCCAATGGGGTCCACACATCTAGAGCAGAATGCAGTGCAATGTGTTGACAGGTAAGAGTGGAGAATGCAGGGAGTGGGGTGGGGAATAGCATTTTCATGCAAAGGATTAAAGAATTTGGGTCTTTATCTTAATACCAATGGGAAGCCACTGAGTCAATGAAGGTTTGTAGGTTGGTGAAGGTTTTTATCGGTGAGGGATGTTGATATGATCAGCTTTTTAATTGCAGATACCTGTGGAGAAAGTGTGAAGACAGTGAGAACTATAGGAGGCTACTGCAGTTCCAGATTTAGGCTACACGATGGCAGCAGGAGTAGAGAGCAGTGCATATTTTTCAGATACATAGGAGGCTGGATGCAGGAGTGAGGGAGCACAGGGGAGGGACAAAAGTCCAACAGGGGTGAGAAAAAGCTTTCAAGAGTTTTTGTCACAGGCTCCCCTGGATATCTTTTGCTTCTCTTACCCCAATGTGCAGTTAAAGTAGTCTTGTTAATTTGTCACGACTAAACAAACCCAACAGTTCCCATATTTCTACCTTTCCTACATTTGTTTAAACCGTCTCAGAATTGCCTTTCCTTCTATACCTGCATTTCAAAATTTTGTTTGTTCTTTAAGTCTCAGATTAAATACTATGTCCTCCGTGAAACTGTTATTAATTTGAAGTCATTTCTTCCTCTGTTCATCACATACACCTCAACTTTAATGGTCCATGCATTTCTATTTGTATATTTATCACATTTTCCTTTGTGTTTATTATTATTTTCTAATTTTTTGTTTTTTATTTTAAATATTTTTTAATTGTATACATTTGTTCGGTATAGTTTGTTGTTTCTATACATGCATATATCGTATAATGATATAATCAGAATAGTCAGCATAACTATCACCTCAACATTTATCACTTCTTTGTGGTTATAACATTCAAGATCCTCTTCTCTGGCTACCTTGAAATTTACAATACAATATTATTAGCTATTGTCACCCTAGGGCACCAGAAGTTATTCTTCCTATCTAACTAACTTTGTAACTTTGTACCTGTCACCAACCTTTCCTTGTCCCCCGCCCTTTCCCTGTCTGGTAGCCATTATTCTACTCTCTATTTCTCTCTTTTTAATTTATTTTTCTTAATTGACCCATGATAATTGTATATATTTCTGGAGTACAATATGATATTAGGGTACATTTGTACTGTGTGCAATGATCATATCAGGGTGCTTAGTATATCCATTACCTCAAACATTCGCCACTTCTTTGTGTTAGAAATATTCAACATCATCTTGACTAACTATTCAAAGATACCCCATACTTTGTTGTTAACTGTAGTCTCCCAGTATTACCGTAGAATCCTAGATCCTACGGTACATAGGAGGAAGAATACGTATTCTTCCTCTTTCTAATATTTTGTATTTACTAACCACGCTCTCCCTATTACCCCTTTTCATTACCCCAATTAGTCTCTAGTAACCACTATTCTACTCTCTACTTTGATGAGATTAAATTTTTTGGCTTCCACATATGAATGAGAACATGTGGTATTTCTCTCTCTGTGCCTGGCTTTTGTCACTCACTTAACATAATTTTCTCCAAGCTCATTCATGTTACTGCAAGTGGCAGAATGTCTTTTTTTTATGGCTGAGTAGTATTTCATTGTGTATTGTATTAGTCCATTTCTGTTGCTTATAATAAAATACCTGGAACTAGGTAATTTGCAAAGAAGCAATACTTATTGCTTACAGTTTTGCAGGCTGGGATGTCTGAAGTCCAAAGTCCAGGAAACACATCTGGTGTGGGACTTTCTTTCCTTGGTGGTAACTCTACAGTAATGCAGGGTATCACGTGGCAAAATCACAGAAGCAGAGAGAGAGCTAACTCCTCACTTCTCCTTTTAAAGCCCTCTGACTATGCCCACGATCACTGTTAAACCATCAAATGGATTAATACATTCATTATGGCATGGCCCTCACAATATAATCACCTCTTCAAGACCCTATTTTTCAATCACCATAATAGGATTTCGCACCCTCAATAGTTACAGTATAGATAAGCCTCAATAAGTTTAGGGGGACATTCAATCCACTGCATGTATATATACCACATTTTCTTTATCCAGTCATCTGTGGAAGGACATTTAGGTTGGTTCCAAATCTTGGCTATTGTGAATAGAGGCATGATAAACATGGAAGTGCAGGTGTTCCTTTGACTTGTTGATTTCCATTCCTTTGGATATATACCTAGTAGTTGTCTGGAAAATCTCCATACTATTTTCCACAGTGGCTGTACTAATTTACATTCCACCAACAATGTATAAGAGTTCCCCTTTTCCTGCATCCTTGCCAGTATTTGTTATTTTCTATTGTTGTGATAATAGCCATCCTAACTTGGCTGATGAGATGGTATCTCATTTAGGTTTTGATTTGCATTTTTCTGATGATTAGCAATGTTGAGAATATGTCTGTTGGACACATGTGTGCCTTCTTTCAAAAAATATCTTATTTGGTTCCTTTTCCCATTTTTTTTTCCTTTTTGTCTTTTTTCGTGACCGGCAACGGGATCGCAACCCTCGGTGCTGCGCCTGCACCTCGCTCAGCCAGTGAGTCGCCGGTCTGTATGTGGGATCCAAACCCTCAGCGGGAGCGCCACCTGGCCGGCCCCCTTTTCCCATTTTAAAATTGGATTATTGCTCTTATTTTTTTATTGAGTTGTTTGAGTTCTTGCTGTATTCTGTGTATTCACTCCTTGTTGGATGCGTAGTTTGCAAACATTTTCTCCCATTTTGCAGGTTGTCTTTTTACTCTACTGATTGCTTTCTTTGCTAGGAAGAAGGCTTTTAGTTAAATATAATCTCATTTGTTAATTTTTGCCTTTGTTCCCTGTGTTTCTGAAGTATTATTCATAGTCATCGCCCAGGCCTATGTCTTAGAGTGTTTCCCCTATCTTTTCCTGTAGCTTTTACATTTAAGTCTTTAATCCATTTTGAGTTGATTTTGGTAAATGGTGAGAGACAGAGGTCTAGTTTTATTCTTCTGCATATGGATCTCCAATTTTTCCAGTACCATTTATTGAAGAGATTATCATTTCCCCAATGTAATCTTGGCTCCTTTTTCAAAAATCAGTTGGCTATAGGTAGATGGATTTATTTCTCAATTCTCTATTCTGTTCCATTGGTCTATGAGTCTGTTTTTGTGCCAGTACCATGCTTTCTGATTACTATCACTTTGTAGTATATTTTGAAGTTGAGGAGTGTGATACCCCCACCCCACACTTTGTTCATTTTGCTCAGGATTGCTTTGATTATTTGGGGTCTCTTGTTGTTCCATATAATTTTTGAACTGTTTTTCTGCTTCTGTGAAGTATGTCATTGGTAGTTTGATGGGGATTGCATCGAATCTGTAGATCGCTTTAGGTAGTATGGTCATTTTGATGATATTGATTCTTCCAATCCATTAGCATGGGATGTCTTTCCATTTTTTGTGTCTTTTTAAATTTTTTACTCAGTGTTTTATAGTTTTCATTGTAGAGATGCTTCACCTCCTTGTTTACATTTATTCCTAGGTATTTTATTTTTTTATTGTTGCTATTGTAAGTGGGATAGCTTTCTTGATTTATTTTTCGGCTAGTTTTTTGTTGGTGTATAGAAATGCTACTGACTTTTGTGTGTTGATTTTGTATACTGTGACTTTACTGAGTTTATCAGGTCTAGGTATTTTTTGGTAGAGTCTTTAGGTTTCTCTCTATATAAAATCATGTCATCTGAAAATAGGGACAATTTGACTTCCTCCTTTCCAATTTGGATGCCCTTTGTTTCTTTATCTTGCCTAATTGCTCTGGATAGGACTTCCAGTACTATGTTGAATAGAAGTAGAGAGAGTGGGTATCCTTGTCTTGTTCCAGTTCTTAGTGGGAAAGCTTTCAGCTTTTCCCATTCAGTATGACATTAGCTATGGGTTTGTCTATTATAGCCTTTATGTGTTAAAATAATTTCCTTCTGCACCTAATTTGTCGAGAGTGTTTATCTTGAAGCATTGTTGAATTTTATCAAATGTATTTTTTGCCTCTATCAAGATGATCATATGGTTTTTTCTTTCATTCTATTGATGTGATATATTACATTTATTGATTTGCATATGTTGAACCATCCTTGCATTCCCTGGGATAAATCCCACTTGATTATGGTGTGTAATCTTTTTGATGTGCTGTTGGATTCAATTTGCTAGTACGTTATTGAGGATTTTTGTGTCTGTGTTTGTTAGTGATATTGGCCTGTAGTTTTCTTTTCTTGTGTGTGCCCTTGCCTGGTTTTGGCATCAGGGTAATGCTGGCCTCATAGTGTGTTTGGAAGAATTCCATCTGCTTCAATTTTTTGAAATATCACGTGGCAAAATCACAGAAGCAGAGAGAGAGCTAACTCCTCACTTCTCCTTTTAAAGCCCTCTGACTATGCCCACGATCACTGTTAAACCATCAAATGGATTAATACATTCATTATGGCATGGCCCTCACAATATAATCACCTCTTCAAGACCCTATTTTTCAATCACCATAATAGGATTTCGCACCCTCAATAGTTACAGTATAGATAAGCCTCAATAAGTTTAGGGGGACATTCAATCCACTGCATGTATATATACCACATTTTCTTTATCCAGTCATCTGTGGAAGGACATTTAGGTTGGTTCCAAATCTTGGCTATTGTGAATAGAGGCATGATAAACATGGAAGTGCAGGTGTTCCTTTGACTTGTTGATTTCCATTCCTTTGGATATATACCTAGTAGTTGTCTGGAAAATCTCCATACTATTTTCCACAGTGGCTGTACTAATTTACATTCCACCAACAATGTATAAGAGTTCCCCTTTTCCTGCATCCTTGCCAGTATTTGTTATTTTCTATTGTTGTGATAATAGCCATCCTAACTTGGCTGATGAGATGGTATCTCATTTAGGTTTTGATTTGCATTTTTCTGATGATTAGCAATGTTGAGAATATGTCTGTTGGACACATGTGTGCCTTCTTTCAAAAAATATCTTATTTGGTTCCTTTTCCCATTTTTTTTTCCTTTTTGTCTTTTTTCGTGACCGGCAACGGGATCGCAACCCTCGGTGCTGCGCCTGCACCTCGCTCAGCCAGTGAGTCGCCGGTCTGTATGTGGGATCCGAACCCGATGTTGGATGAAATGCTGTGTATGTGCCTGTTAGGTCCATCTTGTCAATCGCGCCATTTAAATCCAATGCTTCATTATTGATTTTCTGTCTCAATGATCTGTGGGGTGTTAAAGTCAACAACTGTGTTGGTGTCTATCTCTCCCTTTGAATCTGATAGTATTTGCTTTATATACGTGGGTGTTCTGATGTTGGGAACATTTATATTTACAAATGTTATATCTATTGGTTATAATGGTCCTTTTATCATTGCATAATGCCCTTCTTTGTCTCTTAGTATAGATTTTTATCTGAAGTCTGTTTTGTCATATAGAAGTATAAGCTACTCCTGCTTGCTTTTTTCCCCATTTGCGTGGAATATGTTTTCCATTCCTTCATTTCAGTCTATGTGTGTCTTTGTAAGGTAAGGTATGTTTCTTGTAGGTAGCATATGGATGGGTCATGTTTTTTTTTTTTTGTTGTTGTTGTTATTTTTAATCCATTTGGCAAGTCTATGTCTTTTAATCAGAGCATTTAATTAATTTACATTCAAGGTCCTATTGATACATGAGGTCTTACTCCTGTCATGTTGTTGGTTGTTTTCTGTGGAATATGCTATAAAGCATATGTACCTCACAGGGCCTGGTTTTCCAAAGCCTTGCAGTTTCAAATATTGACCTTGCAGAAGACAGGAAAATTTCCTCAGGCTATAAAGTCTCTGGTGTAAGATAAAGATTTGTGGCACAGCAAAGTTGCTGGCTCAAGGACAGACTAGTTACTTACTGTTATGTAAAGATACTGAGAAATTGCTGTAAGATCACTTAATTGTCTAATGGAATGTCATCTGAATTGTTTCACTGAAAGTTACCAGCCTATATTGTTAAACTATAACCTCACCTATGTTCTCTTCCTGTAACTTCCAGGTCTGGAAAATAAATGCAGCAAGAAAACCTCAATCCGGGGTTAATTTCCTGAGGAAGGGATGCCTCTCACTTGAGTGTTCCCAAGGGAAGTTAACCACTTTGGGGCCTCTCACTGCTCAGAAGAGATAGGCTTTGAGTAATCCTTTGTGTCTCTGTCACCCAGGGGAAGTGGGGTGACAAATCCGTGGGGGGCAAAGCAACAAAACAACAGTTTTCCAATTCTTTTGTGTATTCTTTGTTCCTTTCTACCTTTCTTAATGTTTTCCTTGCAGTTTAGTGGTTTTCTTTATTGATAAGTGTAGTGGATTGAATTATATTCCTCCAAAACACATTGAAGCTTGAATTGTGTCCCCCAAGTTTTATGTATTAGAAACTTAACCCCCACTGTGACTGATAAGAGGGCAGGAAATCCCACCATGGTAATTGAAATGTGGAACTTTGAAGAGGTGATTAGATTGTAAGACCCTGTAGTAGTGAATGGATTAAAAATGGTGGCCAGGGGCATGGTTCTGAGTGCTTTAAAAGAAAAGGAGAGTCTGTCTCTCACTGTCTCTGCTCTCTCTGATTCCACCATCTTGCAATGTGAGACCCCTGGATGGACTTTAGACTTCCCAGCCTCAGAAACTGTAAGCAAATAATTTTGTTTTCTTTATAAAATACTCAGTTCCAGGTATTTTGTTATAAGCAGCAGAAATGGACTAATACAATAAGTTTTGATTCCTTTCTCTTTCTCATTTCTGTATCTACTCTACCAGTAAAATTTATTGTTCTTTCTCTTCTAGACATAGGACTCCCCTAAACATTCGTTGTAAGGCTGGTCTGGTAGTAATGAATTCCTTTCATATTTGCTTGTCTGAGAAAGATTTTATTTCTCTTTCATATCTGAAGGGTAGCTTTGCTGGGTGTAATATTCTTAACTGACAGTTTTTTTTTCTCTCAGTACTTTGAATATGTCATCCCACTCTCTCCTGGCCTGTAGGGTTTCTGTTGAGAAGTCTGCTGGTAGTGTAATGGGGATTCCTTTATAAGTGACTTGACATTTTTCTTTTGCTCTTTTTAGAATTCTCTCTGTCTTTATCTTTGGGTAGTTTGGCAACAATGTATCTTGGAGATGACCTATTTGGGTTGACTCTATTTGGAGACCTTTGAGCTTCCTGGATTAGGATGTTCACATCTTTCCCAAGACTAGGGAAGTTTTCAGCTATTATTTCTTTAAATAAGTTTTCAATATATTTTTTGTTTTTATTTCCTTCTGGAATGCCCATAATTCAAATATTTGTTCTCTAATAGTGTTCCATAGATCATGTAAGCTTTGTTCATTCTTTTTTCTTTTGTCTTTCTGTGTTATTTTAGAACTCCTATCTTCAAGATCAGAAATTCCTTCTTCTACTTGATCTAGTCTGCTATTGAGACTCTCAGATATGTTTTTACTTCATTCTTTGAATTCTTCAATTCCAAGATTTCTACTTGATTTTTAAAATATCTCTCTCTTTATTGAGTTTCTCATTTAGATCATGAATTGTTTTTCTGACCTCTTCGAACTTTTTGTCTGTATTCTCTTATACCTCAGTGAGTTTCCTTAAGATAATTAATTTGAATTCCTTTTCCAGCAATTTGGCAATTTCTGATTCTTTTGGATCAGTTACTAGAGCATTATTTTGTTTTTTTGGTGGTGTCACATTGCCTTGTTTTTTCATGTTTCTTGTTTCCCTGCATTAATATCTGTGTATATGGTGGAAGAGTTACCTTTTTGAATTTTGTAGAGTGGCTTACATGGGAAAAGACTTTCACCTGCAAATGTGTCCTAGCGTGTCTACTGGGTAGAGTACAATGGCTTTATTCTGAATGGATGCAGTAGTGTAAATGCTGTATAGTTTCTTCAGCTGTAATTCACTTTTACTATGTCTGTGAGTGACTCAGTGACATATGCTTTGGAGGTTTGTGGTGGCAGTGGCACAACTTTGCTGGGAGAGGAATCACTGGGTTGGTTTATAGGATTGGGTGTGCACATGCACCCTGTGGGTCAGTAGTCTCAGGAGCTGGCTCACTGGGGATACAGTTGCTGGATTGATTCTCAGACTGGGGGTATGGGCATACGGCATATCAGGGTCTCCAGGGCTGGTTTGCTAGTGGCTGGGTCACTATGCTGCTTCTCTGATCAGGGGTGGGCCTGCCAGGGGCCTGCCAGCTAGGCTGTTTCTCACTTTGATGTGTGTGCATGTGATGGCTTAAAGACTTTGAGCACGTCTTCCAGGAGCATGAGAGCTCAGCTATTTCTCTGAGCCAGGGGTATGTGTGCACTTTGGGTTGGCTAGCTTAGCACAGGTCTGCTGGTGGCCCCTCTGCTGTGCCAGTTCTTGGGGCCTGATGTGGTTCAGAAGCTTGACTGCCAAGGGTGGAGCTGCTGAGCCACCTCTTAGGGAGTGGGCAAGGCCACTAGGCAGGGATGCAGTGAGGGGACCCATTTAGCCGCTTCTCAGGGTGGTAGGTAGGGCTGCTAGGCAGGCTCACAGCAAGGGGGCCCATCCAGTCACTTCTTGGACTGTTGGCAAGACCGCTAGGCAAGTCTGCAATGAGGAGGCCTAACCTGCCTCTTTCTAGTCAGTTGGCAGGGCCACTAGGCAGGCCCGTAGTGAGAGGGTTTGTCTGAATTCTTCTGGGACTGTTGGCAAGATTGCTAGGTAGGTTGGAGGCTCAGGTGTAAACAACTCAGTCAGCTGGTAGGGCTGGGGACTAGGGGGAAGATTAGGGAGGGGTCTGCCTGAAGAGGGTCTTCCTGTCTGATCTCTGGCTGGGGATGTGGGGGTGTATCAGTTCAGCAGGACTAGGGTTGGTTTCACAGACTACAGAATAATCAAAATCTAATCAACAACAGCCTGTTGACTTACTTAATTCAAAACTGGTTAAGACATCTGAGGTAAAATGTATAAAACATCGCTTCAAGGTCATTATTTCAGGTTTTGGTGATGCCTTAATTGGAGGGAGGGAGGCATGGAGGCATACATCTAACATGTCCTTTTTGTTGTTGGTCTAAACCTCAATTTTTAATGTAAGGAGATATAAGTGTAAGTTAGGAAGGAAGAAAAAACTGGATAAATTCTTGATTGAATTAGAGAGCTTGCTTTGTAATTTTTTGGATGTATGTAGTAAGCATGAGAGAGAAGAGTTGGATTCTAACTGGTAGAGATTATGTTGTGGACAATTGGGTCTAACAGAGTTAGTGCGGTTTACACATCTGATATTGTTTAATGGTTGGAATCTGGTGCAAGTGCATACAGTCACTGCCTTTAGTAATGGCAACTTGACAGTTTGGAATTCTTTCTAACATGTATCTGTAATGGTAAAATATGGATACACTACTCTTAACTCTTCATGCTTCAACGTTATAAAATAACCTTTAGTCTAATCATATGCTCGTCCGAAAGACTGAAAATTAACACTGTCTGTTGGTGGATGGGCAAAGTAAAAATGAAAACTCGTAAAATGGAATAAAGTATCAGGGGTAATTACAGTAATTCATTTGATATTATTGTGTTTTCAAGCCCTTTTTCCTCCCTGCACAAAATGGGTTTTAAAGGGGCCGACCCCGTGGCACACTCGGGAGAGGGTGGCGCTGGGAGCGTAGCGATGCTGCCGCCGCGGGTTCGGATCCTATATAGGACTGGCCGGTGTGCTCACTGGCTGAGTGCAGTGTGGGCGACACCACACCAAGGGTTGCGATCCCCTTACCGGTCATGAAAAAGAC
>NW_007732174.1:117620-120446 GCF_000696425.1 Galeopterus variegatus
ATAAAAAAAAAAAAAAAAAAAAAAAAAAAAAAGAAAAAAAAAAAAGGGTTTTAAGGCTAATAAATCGTGCTTTTGAATCATTAGGAATCTTGGTTTTTTTAAAAACATGGAACTAACTGTAAAGAGTTCAAATGATAAAAACAGGTAGTTAAAGCACTTGGCTGCTCACAAAAGTAAACACAGACAAATAAATTTGAAAGATGAAAAAATCAACAGAATGTGAGTGCCTCACTGACAATGCAGAGAACAGAGGAAAAATGCATCAAGATAGTTTCCCAAAAAAAAAGAAAAGAAAAAAAAATCGAAAAAGTATTTCTGAGTTTTTGATCATAGAAAATTTGAAATTTGCTTTTAAACCCCAAACTAGTTATTAAAAAAATCAACCATTCCAATTTCTGATCTAAAAGACCTATTTTTTTCCTCTCAGACTCTTTTTCTTGGCTCTGAAAACTATGATCACGATAAGAACTATTCTGTTACAAAGAGTGTTCTATGGACACAACAGTTTTTATAGGCTAGAGGGGATTCCAGTGAGTGCAAAGTTATGGCAAAATCTTTATATCCTGTGAGGTTACATAATTCTTTCTGTAATGTCCTTGGCTGCAGACGTTTATATAACTTGTCCAGCTTCAGCGCTGTCTCTGAGTTCATCTCCCAGGAACACAATGGCTATAATAGTACCCATAATAGCTGCTATTCTTCTCAATTGTAAACGCACAGTGAAATCGTGGGGATGAAGCTGTGCCTTGATTGGCTGTTAAATTGCGATCAATGAAAAGTATTTGTGCCATAATTTTACAACCAAGCAAGAACGGGCCATCCTGGTGGTAAATCAGCATGTACATACCATCAAAACTAAAGTGTCTCACTTGGATAACTGAACTGAATTTTCTTTAAGACAACAGGGTACAATAGAAGTTACGTCAAAAAAAAAATCTGTTTGGGCATTTTTCTGCCACCTGGTTAAAAAGAAATAACATATAAACAAGGACAAAGTTCAAATAAGAAGGGTGACTTGTCTCTAAATTATAGCTTAGCTGCATCAAGTTAAAAAGGAAAACCAGTGCTCCTTTTCTCTTTTAATCTAATAGTGGTTGAAAATGATGAACATGTAGAAACCATTTTCAAGGGTCAGCAAACTTTTCCCACAAAGGGCCAGATAGTAAATATTTTAGGCTTTGTGAGCCATATATGGTCACTATTGCATATTCTTCTTCTTTTTTTTAATAACACTTTAAAAATGTAAAAACCAGGCTGACAGAAACAGGCTTACAAAAACAGGCCATGAGCCAGCCTCAGGGTTGCGGTGTGCAAACCCCTGATTTATAAGAATGCTTATAGTCGCAAATTTTAATAAAAGTGCAACACACATCTCTTTTGATCGCCTGTACACCATCTGCCCTCATCCACCTGGAGAAATGATCTGGAGAGTATTCTTAGTTTTTCAACCAATGCATGAAATGCTTGAAAACAGGGCTATCTCTGTGCAGCATGGCTAGAAAATAAACACTGGAAATAGTACTCTTCCTATTGTGCAAATCTGGAGACTTTTTTTGGCTTTGTGGAACCTGTCACTGTTTATCTCTGTCTCTCAGACTTGTAAAGGGTCTTAGAGAAAACAAAACAAACCAGAAAAAAAAAATCTTCCTAAAAGCCCACAAAAACAGCCGAGAACCCTCATTTCCAGACACACACATACACATGACCAGATCATGCCTAATGACTGCATGCCAAGCCGGTCTGTCTACCATGATAATTGTCTTGTTGTCCAAGAAGTCTTCCTAAAAGCCCACAAAAACAGCCGAGAACCCTCATTTCCAGACACACACATACACATGACCAGATCACGCCTAATGACTGCATGCCAAGCCGGTCTGTCTACCATGATAATTGTCTTGTTGTCCAAGAAGCACTATTAGAAGCTGTGCTTCATTGTAACCTTGAACTATCTCTTCTACCTTCTCAGCTGCTTCCCAACTCACCATAATGCAATTACTTGGATATCTTACCATTATTTTCTCTTTGCCAGCAGTTACGTTGCAGGAGGCATTTTTCAGTGTTGTTACACTGAGTTGCCACCTTCTGCAAATGTCGTTTTTCCCTTTAACATTCAAGAAACACATCCGTATTTTATTCATAATAGGAGCAATAATAGACAACATTTATTGAGTACTTACTATAAGCTAGGTTCTGTTCTCAGAGCCTTATGAAAATAACTCACTTAATCCTCACTATGTCCCTAGAGGTAAGTACTACCACTATTTCAATTTTATGAAAAAGAAAGTGAGAGTCAGGGAGTCAACCAGTCACTTGAATTGTTCCCTCTATGCCATACTTAGGTAAGTAATTATAAATTAAAATAAATTTCTTATTTCCCGTAAGCCCAAAGTGTACTCCGGTTGGGTGTTCTTAGTATACAGTATCTGTTTCCAGAATGGTTTTGGCTGTAATCTGTTCAGCTGGTGCTCATGGTACAGACTACATAGAATATACAGGTAGCCTGGTTACATCAGTACATGGTCCTGCGGATGCAAGCAGGTTGCTCCCATCTAAATTTAGTCCATCGATATTATTGTTACTGTTGTTTTAAATGACTTCGTTGCCAACACTGAAAAATATGTGTCTTTCACAGGGAAACCTTAAATTCTGGCTCTTCTTGAAGAATCGGAAGCTCTAGCCGTCCGGGGCTTGTAATCTGGACAGTGATATTGGCTCCACGGGCAGCCTTCATCCTGGGCAAGTGCTTTCCACTTTGCCTGTTTCCACAGACCATTCTGTTCACTGGCATAATCTGCCTAGTTCCTGAGAGCTTTTGAGTTGCAGCTC
>NW_007732174.1:120846-134615 GCF_000696425.1 Galeopterus variegatus
GAAGCTCTAGCCGTCCGGGGCTTGTAATCTGGACAGTGATATTGGCTCCACGGGCAGCCTTCATCCTGGGCAAGTGCTTTCCACTTTGCCTGTTTCCACAGACCATTCTGTTCACTGGCATAATCTGCCTAGTTCCTGAGAGCTTTTGAGTTGCAGCTCCTAAGAGACAGACTGCTTCTGACTTGTTCACCCCAAATAGAGCATATTGTGATCATATTACGATTCTTCTGGAAAATGTATAGAGCTAGTCAAGGTAGGTTATGCTAGACCATTCTATCCTAGTGGTATAATTTAATGACCTCCCCATACTTTCCTCCATACTCATCTCTTATTATCCCAGGCATTTGCCAGCTAAAGAAGCATTTGGTGGTGTCTTAATGTGCTAGATTCTTTCTGTTCCTTTGCTGTTTTGAGTAGCTATGTCAGCTTTCTTACTGCTTACATGACTTAGGTAACACATGTCTGTGGATATTTCCTGGTATATTTTATGAAAGTTTATAAAAGTAATTGTCAGAAATGATCCTGCTTTGATTAAATAAATATGCTATTGAGGAGTTAGGTACACAGTTTAAATATGGCATGAATAATTTGTTAGCATATCTGTCAGCCTATTTCAGTAGCTTTAAATTGTAGATACATTTGTGGAAGCCCCATCCTATTTTGCAAATTTGACAGCAATAGCTGTTTCCTGAATGTATTTGACATTATTTCCTACATTGTTTTATGCCAATCACATTTACTGCAAACTGCTTATTACTTTATTGCTGAAAATGGCAACGTGTATTTATTTAGCTTTTTATTTTAGAATCAGCAGGCTATCACTTGTTTTATTAATCAGATCCAACCTTGAGGATTATAGCTACTGACTTCAAGTTTATCTAATTGCTCCTGCTCAAAAACTGAGAAATCAGTAATGCAGTTACACCATCTCTCTTGAGGAATTATTGTTCCTAAGGACGTTATATTTGTTATTGAGAAAAGAGACTTCTAATTTATATGTATTTTATTTCTATTAAAAACAGTGCATACATGGCTTTCTAAAGTTTGTTTTACAAAGTTACCCTCATAAAAAGAGTCAAGCTGACCTTTATGTATCATGTTTTCTTATCCTGGTTCTTACTATTTAGAAAGGTTTTCTTTTCTTTTTCTTTTTTTTTTTTGTATTTCCAGTGATTTCTCTGTTAAATTTGTTATAAAATTAAAACTACAGTTGTTAATTCACATACTATGGTTTTTATTAGCCCAGCAGAAAAATCAATATTTCTAATTTGTTGCTCCTGGATTTATGCCAGTTTTGATGTATAATAACAGCCCAACATGGCAACATAATATACACTAACCCAAATCTATAAAGAAGGGAAATGAAACTCAAAAAAAAAAAAAAAAGGAATTACTGGAGAACCAGCGATATGTGAAGCAATCTGAAAAAACAGAGTTATACCAGCCTGAAATGATTTTTGACTTTTGAAATGGAACGCATCTTAAAACATTTAGAATTTGAGAAGAAAAGGTGGGTGTTTGAGTCTTTTTTTTCCTGTGGAACTTACAAGGGTCTTTTCCCAAACACTGATACTATCCTAGTTGTGCTGGTGGAAGCCCAATATAAAGTCAAAAACTCAGCTTCAGCTCTTGTATGACTCCAGTTGCTTCTCTTTGCTGGGCCTCAGTTTCCTCATTTGGAAGATGAGAGGTTGGTTGAGACTTAGCTCTTGTACTATCAGCTCATAAGTTCTGATTGTGATTCTTAAGAGTAAAATAGATAAAACTATATACATACTCCTGTTTTAACATATGCATTAACATATTCTTTTCAAGAGAGGAAGGAAAATAGAAAAGAAAGAGAATAAATAGTGGTAAAAGATGGAACAGTGAGAACTGCTGAAAAATGCAGATTCTGTTGTCCATTTCTCCTGCTTCCTTTGTGAACCATGAAAGCCACCAGAGAAAATACACATAGAAAGCTGGTTCCAAATTTGTCTTCATAGTGATAGGGTTAGGATAGCCACAAAACACAGTGATAGGGTTAGGATTAGGGTTAGGGTTAGGTTCTTCCTCTTCTTAAATTATTATCAAGTCTACCTTCTGGTTGTGCCAGAGAGAAGCCCCCATAGTAGAAAGTAATGTGTGGCAATAACAGAACCCATTTGTAGTCTAGATTTTACTAGTGCTCACTCATTAAAAAGAAATGATCACTGAAAAGCCAGTGGTGATGGGTTGAAAACACATATTTAGACACTTGAGATATGGTGTGTCTTCTTTCTTGTGCCCATGTTCTTCTGCTAATTTTAGTTGTTAATGTCTAGGACCTAAATGCAAGGTTACAGCTTCTTGCTGCATATACCATGATGGAGAAGGATGAGGCAGTGAACGTTAGAGCAAAAATATATATACCTATATGTACATGTTTTGTTGAAGGACTGAATCAGTCACACCAATAGAGTCTAACATACTAAATCAAAAATCGAAAACAACTGGAGGCAAAAGGAAAGGAAGGAGAAAGTGGGTCAGCTTGAATCAAAGAGTAAGAAGACAATGGTCTCAGGAGCCCTGTTGGAGTCCAAGACCTCTTCTCTGTTCTCCTGGGATGTCCCTTGTGCCATTACATACTCGATCCTTTTTTGTTTCCTATAGTTCAATACTGAAAGCATTGGCCATGATGAGCAATGGGGTCACAGTCCCAGCAGCAAGGTAAGCTTCATAGACTTACTCTAGGACGGGGAGGAAGGGCACACTAAGAAAATATAAAAAAATACCTTTTACAAAGAAAAAAAATCCTTAATACAAAGAAAAGGGGAAGGAGCATATTTTGAGATAGTAAAAGCTTGTTTGGGGAAGGGGCTCACACTCTGGCTTGTGGGCCTCGTCCTTTCAACATCATCTGAAATCAACTAACCCACAAAACTAACACAGCATAACTTCCAAAAATTTCTTGATGAGAATATGAGTATAAAGGGCACTTTCCAGACATGCCTGTACATGATGTTAAAATTCTTTGAGATTTAAAGGTGGATTAATACGTCCAAGTAAGGCTAAACAGAAGTGCCTCTTGCCTCTCCTGGTCAAGTAATTAAGCAATCCTGTTGATTTGATTCTGCTCTGTCCCTCATGTTGTCCCACTTTTTCTCTTCCTGGGGCCCATACTGTAGTGCAAGAGTTCATTTCCTTTCATCTAGCCCATTACAATAGCCATCTGTGCTGTTCACTCTGCCCGGAGCTCTTCAGGCCAATCTCCACATGCCTAAACTCTAAGGTTCAAGGGCCTCCTTAGACATCATCTCATCCATTATTCCTGCTGAACCCCCAGATGAGAGTAACCATTTATCTACTGAACACCATATATTTTTATTAGTGCCTTTCTTGCAGGTCTTTCCATCTCTACCTTGCATAGTTGTATTTGGGAGTGTGCCCGCTAGTGAAGGCAGGGTACATGCATGATTCATTTGTTGGATCTGCTTTGGCTGGGTTGAGGACCTGGTGACTGTCTAATACATTTTTGATGAATGAGTGAAGGAACGAATGACTGTAAGGAACATATGTGACGATGAGAAACTTGAACTAACTACTGTATTAAATATTAACATCCTCCTCTTCCTTGATTCTCTATCCTCATTGCTGGCAGCTGCAACCCATTATGACAACCATAAACCAATTCTGACTCTTCCATTTTCTTTCATAGCCTCTATCTAGTCAATTGCCAAATTCTGTCAAATACTCCCATTTATATTCCTTACCATATTCAAGTCTCTAGCCTCTTTTGTCTGGATACTACAACAACCTCCTACTGGGTCTCTGGGCTTCTATGTTTTGCCCATTGGATTCATCCTTTCCACAGGTGCTGAGTGATCTATCTAAAACAGAAAAGTAACCCATGTCATATCAGGGTATAATTTTCCTTTGTTTCCTATCATTTAAAGTTATTTTTATGTAGCGTATAATACCCTGTTTGACTGGTACCATGTCTACCTCTCCAGGTTCACCTCCAACTTCTATTCTTTTCTCATGAGCCATGCTGCTTATTACCTTGACAGTTTTCTCACCTTTCACTTTCCTCTCTGTTTTGAATGTGTAACAACCCATTGTCTTCTTGTGGCTAACTTCTATTCATTCTTTAAGAATAATATCTTCTACAAAGCCATTCCTGCACACCTTCACTCTCCAATTTCCCAAGATTTTAGACTCCCTTAATGTCTTTTCATAAAAACCTCCCTGTGCATATCTCTGTCCATGCATTAACCACATTTATTATAATTACAAGCCTGGAAGTGTGTGTCTGAACTCTTTGAGAATATGTTTATGTCTTTGAATGCCTAAGAACTAACACAGTGCCCATTATATAATGGGTGCTCAGTAAAGACATGCTGAATGAGTGAATGTTAATATAATATTATATGAACATAAGCTATCTAAACAGTGGCAATAAAACATGACCTTTATTGTTGGGAACTAGCAAAACTAATAAAGTTGACCTAAAAAAATTAAAGAGCAGATTAAATTAATCTGGGTCAGATCAGCTGCACATGGGTCATTGGAGTATAAAGTGTATATGGTAGTGGTAGGTAGACAGGAAGAGCTGAGACCAAAGAGGTAGATGGGATAGTCAGTGGTCACTGAAAGATTTTAAACAGGAAGTGACATGGTAGGTTTGCATTTTATTCAGATTGCTCTGCTACCTGTTTGGGAGATGGATCTAAAGGAGGAAAACTAGAAGCAGAAAAATCCATTGGGAAATGTCAGCAACATTGAGGCAAGAAAACACTACTGTTACAGTATTGGTGATCAGGAAGAGAAAGGGGATGGGTCTGAGAGGTAAAATTGATAGGAATTTTTGATTTGGGAAATGTGAGAGGTGGATATCCATTTATTTATTTTCTATTTGTCTTTTGAGTTATCGATTGAGGAAATATTTGTTTTTACCGATGACATGACCAAGTTACATCAACCACTTGATGATTATATCAAACATCCCCCAAGAGAGTTGATTGAATACAACACATCACACAACTTTTCATTTAGGCCAGAGTTCCTATGGACTGAATATTTATGTTCCCTCAAAATTTATATATTGAAGCCCTAGTCCACATTGTGATTGTACTTGGAAGTAGGGCCTTTGGGTGTTTATTAGGTCATGAAATTGGGACCCTCTTAAGGGGGATCAGTGTCCTTATAAGAAGAGGTGCAAGAGAGGTGATTTCTCTCTCTCTACAGGGTTAGGATACACCAAGAAGGCATCTGTCTGCAAACCAGGAAGAGGGTCCTCACCAGGAACAGAATTGGCCAGCACCTTGACCTTGGGTCCAGCCTCCAGAACTGTGAGAAATAAATTTCTGTTGTTTAAGCCATTCAAGCTATGATATTTTTGTTATAGCAGCCTGAACTGATGAAGACAAAAGTGAATATATAATGACAGAGAAATAATCGATAGCAAACCTGCAAGAGTAGTAATGACTGCTTAAATAAACTACCAGGATAGCCAGCTACATGAGGAATTAAAGGTTATTATTGTTGTTAGTTTAGGAGTTTAGCTGTTAACTATAGACTAGTTTTCCAACCCAAATTATCTTGAAAATTGGTAAATGAGTTTCTTCTGTAAATCCCTGGACTAATTCAGTTGGAATTTAGGGGTGGATGTAAGAAGCATAGCATGTGAAAAGTTATTCCAAAGTACATCATGTGCCATATAACAACATTTCGGTCAATGATGGACAACACACACAATGGTGTTTGGAGCAACAGGCTATACTTTATAGCCTAGGTGTGTAGTAGTCTACATCATCTACACTATAAATCTACACTGTCATGTTCATACAATGATAACGTCGTCTAAGGACACATTTCTCAGGATGTATCCACGTTGTTAGGTGACCCATGACTGTGCCTTGAACCACCACTTGCAAATCCTAGGAGATGGTATTAGGTTTTAATTCCTAAACATGATCTTATATCAACTAAATTTCCTTTATCCAACTTGACCTAAACAGAACTAGAACATTCTTTAAAGTACTACATAATAAAAGAAGGAAACTCTCATTTTGGAATTTATGAGGGAAACTAAAAACAGGACTCAGAGACTCAAAGAAATATCTGCACTCCCATGTTAATTGCAGTATTAATTACAAAACATGGAATCGACCTAAGTGTCCATGGACAGATGAATGGCTAAAGAAAAAGTGGTATATACATTCATATACTCACACTCACACACACACACACACACACACACACACACACACACACACACACACACACAGAGGAATATTACTCAGCCTTAAAAAGAAAAAAAAAAAAGTTCTGTCATTTGAGATAACATGGATGAAGCTAGAGGACATTATACCGAGTGAAATAAGCCAGGCACAGAGAGACAAAATACTGCACGATCTTGCTTGTAAGTGGAATCTACAAAAGTCAAACTCTGTAGAAGCAGAGAGTAGAATGGTGGTTACCAGGAGCTGGGGGTAGGGGAAATAGGGAAATACTCATCAAACGGTATGAAGTTTCAGTTATGCAGAATGAGTAAGTTTCTGGAGATCTAATACACAGCATTGTGACTATAGTTAATAACGTTCTATAGTATATTTGACTTGCTAAGAGAGTAGATCTTAAATGTTCTCACCACACGCACACACACAAAGATAACTGTGCGAGGTGAAGGATATGTTAATCCGCTTTATGGTGGCAATCCTCTCACAGTGTACACATATTTCAAAACTTCACTTTGTACATTATAAATATATTGAATCTTTATTTGTCAATTATACTTAGCGCAGTTTACAGAAGTGTCACCCTTCCTACCACCAAGCTTCAAAGGGGCAAAGGGAGCAGAAAATCTCTTCCTTGTCAACTCATTGGAAGAAGTAAAATCTCGGCCATTCTCCCAACATTTGGTAAAACAGGTAACCATGTTTGTCTTAAATATTTTTTTTTAATGTGGAAAATGACAGTAATCTTTTCACAGGAAGAAATCCTCTATAACCTTAAAGGATATGACCTTGAAAGAGATTTGCTGAACTTTCATATGACTGGATTTTTTCCAACCTTTATGGGCTCTTGATTTTAAAATCTGCCTAACAAAAGCTCTGCCAGGAAAGCTGTTATTACAAAGATGCTTCTCAATAGGGAGAAGTGGGTTAATTGCAAGCTCTCCAGTAAAATAAAGAAGGGTTTTGAAAACAAGTGCAAATTTGACAAATATGTATTGCATTGCTCTTATGGAAAAAAACTATGAGGGAGAAACATTTAAAATGGCAAAATGTCTAACATAAATAGATGCTATAAAACTTGTTGGAAGAAGCTATTAGAGATTTCAGATTACTTATAAACAATTGCCCATCTGACCTTGATATGAATACAGAAATCCATTAGCAATCAAATTTTCAAACATAATTGTATACTAAAAATATGTATTTTTTCCCATCAATGTATGTTGACAAGACCTAGTTTAAATATGACAATGTAGGCTTATTTATGTTTTTATCTTCTTTTCCACTATATCGCTGTTGAGATTTAATAAACATAATTCACGGTGAAGAGCTGAATAGTAAATTGTAGAATTTGTTGAGAGGATTTCCTAATAGCTTTCTATAAATTTTATGGGAATTTAAGTTCCATTTTTGAACAAAAATAAAAGCTTCAAAATACACAAAAATTTTTGATTCCTTATTTACTATCAGTTGAAATGTTTTTCTTCTAACAAAATTAACCATAAATGTATTCTCCTGACCCTCACAATTTTAGAAAAAAAAATTACACTATATTGTTATATCTATGACTTACATTAGCACAATATCATTTAATATAATAATGTGAATGATTTTGAATTATTTTGAAAGTAAGAGATGATTCAATGATTTGAATGTGTTTAAGATACGTAAGCCGAAACACAGTAGGCAACACTGCCCAGAAACATTGTTATCATATAGACTAATAGGGATCTTTACTGAATCCATCAAAGAAATTACAGAGAAAATTGCAGTTCTGTCCAAGGGTCCTAAGAGTGGCAGTCCCTGGAGGACACATGCCTTAATTTCGCCTATTAAAGCAAATGAATATTCTTAAGAATTCACAGAGTCAAGCAAAAGCACAACAGTGTCCATTGCCTACTTTTATTTTAGTACTAGTCAGAAAAGACATTTCTCTGTCTGATTCAGGCTTCATTTGCAAGCAATTAACTATTTTATATTAGATATAATAAGGGTCTCTAGTGCATGGACCACATTTTCCTGCATCAGTTGTTTAAGTCTTAATTGAGTATAGTTGCATTCACACTCAACATAGCTCCAAATGATAACCAATTCCCTCTTGCTGCACGCTCTTTCATCTCTCAATTCTGAAAGTGTGCTGGGCAGGTGAAAAGAATTAGTGGTTAAAGGTAGGCCAAAATTACTCCTTACTTTTATTTTTATTTTACTTTTCTGAGATTTTTATTTAATCAGCAAAATGGCCAGAAATCACAGTCAGTAAAACACTTCACACACTGTTTACAAATCCCACCCCAGATGCTTGATTTTACTTTCATGTTTCATTTAAAAAAATGTATAATTTGTATTTATTGTTTGGAATTCAATTGTTGCTATTATGAGTAAAATGAAAGGAGGGTAGAAAGGTCAGAAATTATTTCAAATCTTTCCATTATTTCATTAAGTGGGAAAATTAAAAAGCATTGGAAGAATTTATAAAGGTGTCATGGACATGTGGCAATAGAAACAATAAGTACCCTGGAATAAAGAGACCAGAAATGTGAATAAATGAGAGAGGCCCATGTTTCTCCAAGCAGCTATGCTGAAGACATGGTTCTTTTATTCAAGGTGATTTGCCCACTCTGCAGGTTATCTTGCCCTTGAACTTTAAAAACTGCTTGTTCTGGTTTGACTCCCTTCCAAGAGAAACTGGTTAACTCCTTTCTTAGGGTTTCCAGTGTATTCTGCACATGCCCCTACTAAAGTACTTATCCTTGGTCATGCAATCATCTTTTACACAGTTGTTCTCACAGCTAGACTCTTAGCTGCTGGAGGAGAGGAGCCAGGCTTACTCATATTCCAACCCCAGGACCAATTAGAGGAAGAGTAAGCTGGAAGAGGTAACTTACCACTAAATATCACTACAAATTCCTGCTGAGGAAGGTTCTCAATGAGAGCTGAAGATGGACCCCATTTCCCCATTCCATGAACATAGGTAAAAAAGAATACAGCCCAGTCTAGGACCATTTCTCGGTACTGGATGCCTCTGAATGTTTAATTTTCCTTGCCTAAAAAATGTTAAGAATTAACTAAGAAAGGCTCATTCTCCTGGGTTTAGATTGAAATCCCGGTGATAGGATGGAGAAGCTTCCTTCTGTTACCTTCGCTTCTCTGTTAAGAAATTTCTTGTTTCAACTCATAAGCAGTACATTTTCTATTTATATTTCTTTTCCTATCCTTAAAGAAAAGAGTCATACTTTACCACTCCCACTATCTTGACACTAACAATGGGAGAAACTTACCAAATATGTTAATTGATAATATATAAAATGCAATTTAATTGTTGTCCAAGTTGGCTTAGAAAAAGCACCACATTGCAGGCACACTCTTGACAATGTTTTGGGAACAACTTTCCATTTAATGTGTAGCAAATCAAATTGTTTTCTCTGAATGGAGAAAAGTGAGCCTCTTTACATACCACCTCTAAAGGATAAAAACAAACCAAAATTTTTTTCTCTCTCTGCTGGCACACCCAACACAGAACACTCAACACAGAACACTTCTGTGAGCAGATGTGTGGGGGATATTTCTCCACACACCTAGCAAATCTTTAGTGGACACCAGCTAGGTGTCCAATAACTCAATTCAATTCTGACACTATCTACCTAAAGATAGGGTCAGATTCCACAGGTTGAGGGTTCAGTTTCACAAGACTTCCTCTACCCACTTCAGATGCCAACCTTCAGCAGTAGGCTGTTACCTATACTTTTGACAGGGCTCTTACAGCCTCAACCTTGAGTTCGATTAATTTGCTGGAATGGCTCAAAGAACTCAGGAAAACCTTACTTATGTTTACTGGTTTACAAGTATTGTAAAGGATATTACAAAAGATACCGATGAACAGTTGGATGAAGAGACACACAGGGCAAGGTATTGGGCAGAGGGTGGCATGGGGGTGCATGGAGCTTCCATGACCTCTCTGTACACGCCTCCTCCCCAGCACCTGCCTCCATGTGTTCAGCAATCTGGAAGCTCAGCAAATCTCCTTGAACAAATCTCTTCATTTGTTTTCAGTTTCATTTGCATAGAGCTTGATTCCATCCCCCCACCCCTCACCCCTGCCTTTCCCGGAGATTGGCGAGTGGGCCTGAAAGTTCCAACCCTCTATTCCTCTAATCACTTGGTCTTTCTGGTGACCAGGGCCATTCCTGAGGCTATCTAGGGGATCCACCCTAAGTCACAAACTCTAGTGTTATCAAAGGGGATCATTATTAACAGCAAAACATGCTCCTATCACTCATGATGTTCCATTGATTTTAGGTCCACTGTCACAGAAACCAGGGACAAAGATCAAATATATTTCGTATTATACCATACCACGCAGTCAGCTTTCTAACAGTGTTGAGGCCTTGCCTGTACACCTAAACACCAAAATTAATAACAGTTGGAATTTGCCAGAGGTGGAGCTGGTGGCTTTAATTCTGCTACATCTCATGCAGGTATGACACGGCCAAAATTAAAAGATGGGAGGCACTTTCTGCACTGTACCTAGAAAGTACAGTGGTAAAGCTAGATGGCATGGCTTTTGTTGCTGGCTCCTCTCCTTACTGTGTTTTCTTGGGCAAGTTTCCCATTTAGAAAATTAGGGTATTAATTGTAACCTATCTCATCTGGTTGTTGTGAAGATTAAATACAGAGACATATGTAAAGTGCTTTGATCAGTGCTTGGCATCTAGCAAGTGCTCTTTAAGTGGTTGCCTTGATGATGAGGAAGAAAATCAAAGGTCTACCATTCATTAAGCTCTTATCCCCAACACATTACTAAGTACTTAACATACATTATTAATAATAATCACCCAAGATCAGAGGCAAATAAGCGGATGATAAGGATTCAGATTGAGATCTATGTAGCTCCCTATTTAGTGCTTTCTTTAATTTAAAGGGGACGTGAGAGTGTGCCATATGGTAAGGATAATTCTTATTAACAACAATTCTCAATGTTTAGAAAGCCCTTTTCGGTCAGCTGAAAGCAGATTTATCTCTGTGCAATTTTGTTACATTTTCTGGTTGTCACAAGGTAGAATGGCTCTTTGGTGCTACATCCTCTGAAAAGCCATACTTGTGTAGGTAACGGTTTAAAGTTTGTAAGTACAAAAGTTAATAATTATTATCAGATTTTTATTTTTCTTTTAGACAGGGGATTTTTTTTTGAGAATTCAACTTGTGTGCCATTTTTCCCCTTTATGTTTCTCATGGTTTGACATAAGTACGGGATCACAAAAATAATATGATAAGATCAGATATAGTTTAATTTTCCTCTTTTTCTTCTTTTTTTGGCAGCTGGCCTTCTGGGAGTCTGAACCCCTGACCTTGGTGTTAAAATGCCGCACTCTAACAAACTGAGCAACCGGCCAGCCCTCCTTTCCCTTATTTTTAATTACCATTTCTTATGGTTTGACATAAGTATGGAGTTACAAAGGTGGTATAACTCCATACTTATGTCAAACCATAAGTTTTCCCTTGCACTGCAGAGTGCTTCATACTCTTCATGGCATTAGTTTATATGCAGGCATTGTTTCACTTATATATGATGACACTTAAGTCATACCTGTTCAGGCAAATTGTTTTTCCACTCCCACAATAAGACATTATAAAACTGTTCTACTTTACTCCCAGACAGAACATGTGTGTGTGTTTGTGAGAGAGGGAAGCACATGCATATTTATTATGTGTCGATTAAGGCCAAATTTGAATCAAATTTTTTAGATATGCCACAGTAGGTTTACCTCCCTCTGGATCCTGAACCAATGGGGACAAAACCCAGTGGAACATCAGGAGACAGTTTGAAGGTACCAGCGTCCATGTAGGGCAGGTAGGGCCTGACCCTGATCCTAGGCCCTGCCACAGGATTGCTATACTGCCCTGTCTGTTTTCATTTATTAAGCTCTCTATGATGCCTCCTATAGCCTCGGATAGACTAAGTTATAGATTATCATCCACCTGTGGATGTACTTACTACTGTTTTTCTGTCTTTTCACAAACCATTCAAAACATTATCTCATGGCTCTGACTTCTCGTGTATCCCCCATTCAATATTCAGCTCAGAACTCACTTTTCTCAAGCCTTTTCTGACTAATTCCTCTTCACTTTTGTCATTCAGCACTTGGGCACATCCTCTCTGCATTTCCATACTCATTTTATGCCTTATCATGAAATGTAATGAATACATTTATTTGTACTTTCATTAAATTATTTCAGGAGTACATGCTATTCCTCTAACGACATTTAAAGTTTCTAAAAGCTAGGTGATATCTTTTAAGTCTATCTTAAAACAACTTATCTTTCATACTTGAGATCCCATTATGTTACTTCTTATACTCCCAGCAGTAAGTGTTAGTTGAATAAATTTAAAATTGGTGATGCGGCAAGGGAGTAGAAAGTGTATGTATTGTCTGAATCATTGATTATGAGATTGGGATGATTGTCTCTTGTCTTGAAATGATACAGCCCTCTTGAAAAATTGGCAGAAAGTATTTATCTGGAATAAGAAAAAGGAAAAAATCCTCCCATCAAAAAATTTGTTTTTGAGAGATTGATAATTCAAATGAATTTGATGCCCAGGAATTCATAGAAGGAAAAAATAGGAAGAGACAAAACATAAATAATTGAAAAGCTTTCCAATTCATTTGACAAGGCTAGAATAACTATAAACAAAAACACATCAGAGAGAAAGCCAAATCTGAATACTATTCACCTATCTCACTTCTGAATATAAGATGGACAAACTATAAATAAAACACTAGCAAGTTGAATCCAACAATGTATCGAAAAAATTATTATGATTAAGTATGTTTTACTGCCGAGAAAATGTAAATTAAGATTTTTTATTCATACAAAATCACATAAACATTTTCATAGATACTGAAAAGGCCTTTGATAAAACTCGCCACTCATCTCTGAATAAAATAAAAACAAAAACTCTGCAAACAGAAAGAAGCATTCCTTAAATAATAAAGAGCTAATGTTTGAGAAAACAAAATTTCACATAGTGGTAAAAAAATAAAACCATTCCCACTTAAAGAATAAAACAAGAATGGCCTTTATTGCAGCTTTTATTCCTTATTGTTCTGGACGTCCTAGCCAGAGCAATAGAGCAAGAAAAGTAAACATGAAGTACAAATATTGACACATAATACATAAAATTATACTTGTGAACTTGCTATGATTTTAAACTTAAAGAATCATCTGAAAAACCTTTAGATACAATAAAAGAATTCACTGAGTTAGCCGAATTCAATTTTAATGTACTAAAAATAATAATGTTTATAAAGTCAATTGGAAAAGAGAGATGTATTCACAGTAACAACAACTGCCACTGCCATCAACACCACAAATCTACTAATCTAGTAATAACCTTAAAAATTAGTCGAGATAAAGCTATACATATTTTCTATTTTTGGTTCAGAATATTCAATATTTTAAAGAGATAAACTTGTTTCCAATGAATCTAATAACTGAATGCAATTCTGATAAAATTTTCATAGGACATTTTTAGGGTGGGAATACAAATAAAATGATTCTGAAGAGGAGCTACAT
>NW_007732174.1:136096-137159 GCF_000696425.1 Galeopterus variegatus
AAGGACAGCATGGTTTGAGGCAGTGAGAAAGAGATGCAAACATGCTGGTTGATTCCAACTCGAACTTATTCTCCCCAGCTCCCTATCCAACTCCTCTCTCAACTGCTGGCTCACCTACAGATGCATCAACAAAGCCTCCATAGATTTGGTTTGTCCACTACTCTCTTTTGTAGTCTCACTCCAGCATCTAGATATGCCTGGCTTCAGGAGGACTGCTTAATCACTTTTTTCTAATCCTCCAACTCCCCCTTTCAGCCCCTTATTTCCTGTGCTTCTTCCTCAATTGTGAAACACCTAATTCCTATTATAACTCCTTATTCCATAATACTCACAGTAGTTCCTCTTCCCTGATTGAGCTCATACACCCAGTGAGGACATCCATCAACCTGCGGGTGGAATTCCACGGAGGAGCTCTTGGATAAAAGAGAAAAGGTTCTGGGAACAAAGGTAATTTTTCTCAGATAAATGGATGCTGCTTACATGAATTGGATTTCTTTTTACATTTCCTTTTACAATGAATGAGAATAGTGAGCTAAACTTCATCATCCAGCTCCAAGCAAAGGTTTGGACTATGTTTTCCTTGCCTTGCACAGGATTTCTGAGCAGAGGAAGAAAAGACTTTTTTCTGGATCAAATTCTGACTTTAAGGAAAAACCGACTAATCAAGTAGAAACAATGGAATATTAGGAGAAAGTGGCTGTCCCATCATAAAAACACCAAGTAAGCCAACGCAAGAAGGCAGGATCAGACAGGTGGCCTAAACACCAGAAAAACTTTTTACTTAGAAAAAAGGGTGATATGCTTTCATGCTCTTAGTTTTTGAACGGGTAGACAGATCAAAGAAAAGGATGCTTCCAAAAATGGTATTCTCACAATAAATTTACCAATGCTATAACAAGCTTTCTTACATTAAAATTACTAATTCTAGTACAAGTTGCTGTTGAGGTACTGCGTGACTTTTAGCAATTCACTTAATTTCAAGGAAACTCAAGTTTAAACAAAATCTAGTTCTCAGCATAGTGCCTGATATATAATAAAAGTCTAATATATATTGTTGAGTGAA
>NW_007732174.1:138235-139537 GCF_000696425.1 Galeopterus variegatus
ATCTAGTTCTCAGCATAGTGCCTGATATATAATAAAAGTCTAATATATATTGTTGAGTGAATGATTTTTTTTCTCTCTCTTCTGGTTTGGTTGCTGTGTAAACAAGGATTGCTTTAGAGACAGCTTAGGTCCAGCACAAGTAAAAAAATAAAGTGAAAGAATGTTTAACTATGTTTGATTATAAGCCAAGTTTCTTGTCCTAAACTAGTTGTGTTTTTGGGTATGAAGATAATTTGTCAGGGAGATTATGTATCAGATACTGGTAATCTCTGAGGAATTGTGGAGGGTCCAGATACATGCTAGGTGAATTCAAATGGGGTGAATTCAACTATCAATATTTTTCAAAAGTGGGAAGGAGAGTTCCACATACTAGAGACATAAGTTTGACATAAACTTCTATGTGATATTATTTATTTATTTATTTTTAAGGATATGCACATCTATTTGTTCAAATAACAAACACATAAACTGAATAACAGATGACTAACAAAATACTCTGTAGAAAATAGATCTTCAAATTTTCAAAAAAACTGGAGGTGTAAAATGTATTAAACTTTACATATTTCATTTTATAATCTCTACAATTACTTGAAACAGCTCTCTCAAGTCTTCCAAAAGCATGCAAATATCTAATTTCAACAGAGGAAGATGAACAAATTTTTCAAAGGCAAATTAATTTCTAAGCAAATCAACAAGTCCACTTAATAAAAAGAAATCAAGAACAGAAGTATCTAAGTTTATTTAGCAACATAAATTGCATAAAAAATCAATAAAACAGAATATGAACACAAGGGCACTTCAGTAAGTTGGTGGAAAAATAAAATTGAAAGATAATGAAAATCTTTCCATGAACTTTTTTTGTTTAAATTTTTCCCTTATTTTTTTGAAAAAAACCTAAGATCAGAAAATATTTTCTCTGACCACAATAACAAAAGGAGATTTAGAAAACTCAGCTTTCCTGGCAAGATGGCGACGGGTCTGGAGTGGCCGTGCCAGGAGACAGCGCGATCCTGAGAGCTGTGCGCTGTGTTACCAGATTATTAATTGCATTTCCAAGAGCAACAAAAGGCGAATAATTCTTTCAACAATGATCCTGCATCGACAAACAAGCGGCAGCAGGTTCGAGGTTTTGGGGCCGACACAGAGGAGGACTCCTGAGAGCACCCAAGCCCGGCTGCGGGAACGGGCTAGCGGCCCAGTCAACAAAGGCCAGGAAAGCCAGTGGAACCGGCACAGAAACAGAGTGAGGCGCGCCGGACCGGCCCAACGCTGTGAGCTCTGTGAGTCACCCCCAGCCCAGCC
>NW_007732175.1:0-570 GCF_000696425.1 Galeopterus variegatus
ACACACACACACACGAGTATATACTTATGTATGTATGTGTGTGTTTCTACTCATACGTGTATTTGGAGAGAGAGAGAGAGAGAACTCCTGAGATCCCCTTACACCAGTTTTGGTCTCTTCCTAAGCTGATGAAATATTGAGGTCAAAATTTTGATAATTTTTTATGATTAGTACAAAAGGAGTGTGTACGGAAAATAATTTCCTATGCATTTCCTCCCATAAAACAAATGAATGAAAAATTGTTCCAGAAGCACATTTCATTTTTATGGCCAGCTTTTTTATCTTGGGATTTGAAATATGAGCATCTTGAGTTTAATTCAATTCTAATTAAAATAACACTCATTAAGTGCTTGCCCCTGGGTTATGTGATAAATGGTATTAAATTGGAAAAAAGACAACCCCCCCTCAACAGGGTGTTTTTATTCTAAAAAGCAGAGTAATAGAAAATGTCTTTCTTTTTTCTTTCCTCTTTGATCTTTCTGATGGTTTGTTGGATATCTCGGTTTTCTCCACTTAGATCACTTATACACATCTCAAACTTAATATGCAATAGAACTTATTTTATTTTTT
>NW_007732175.1:1050-9423 GCF_000696425.1 Galeopterus variegatus
CCACTTAGATCACTTATACACATCTCAAACTTAATATGCAATAGAACTTATTTTATTTTTTCCTAACCTTGTTTTTCATTTCTTGTATTATTTTCCAAATTTATCAACTCTGTCATGAACACAGACAATTCTCTATTATTAAATGCTTAAGTTCCTCTTATCAAGGAGCATACACATTTGTTAACTTTTAGGCCAATCATTTCTTAAATTGGGTGTATTCATTGCACTTACCAGCTGACTAAGTGTATAGAATATACAAGATTCAGCAATGATGCTGCTTAAATTCTACCTACGATAAATATGAAAAGAGAAAATTATATCTTCACTGCCCACTCTATTGGTGTCCAGAATTAAATATCAGTATTACATATGTTCCTGAATGATTATCTATTGTGAGACTCTTGGTGCACATTAACATATTTGCAACCAAAAGGCAGACACACATTACAAACTAAACATTCCTTGCTTTATTTCACCATGCTTGGGAGAGATATCTTTAGAGAAGCTGAAGAAATACCATTCCGAGTCAAGCGAATATCTTATCATGGCACTAAATGGTGTTTTATGGAGCATCTAATTTTCCTCCATGAAAAGAATTTAAGTTTTTAATGTTAGAAATCAGACATTTTAACTTCTGTCAATAATGATTTCTATATCTATCTCCAGGTTTACTTGAACTCTTCTACAATATATTTATACATTGCCCATATCACTGTAATGGTGATACTTCCACAAGGTATAGAAAACCCAGCATTGTAATCCTTTTCCTTTGGCTCAAAAATACAGTTTTTCAAATGTAAAATGTTAAATCATAGTTCTATTCTGGTATTTTTGAATCAATATTTACTCTACATAAGTTTCAGAATGCCTTAAATTTCAATCGTATGACTTTTCCACAGTCCTACTCTATTTAGTATATCTTCTTACATATTAAAGAATGACTTTTGTTTGGTAAAGGATCTCAAAACAAATTTTTTTTTATTTCAATTTTTATTACCATAATTATTTTTTTTAAAACCTCTTATATTATGTTTAAATGTTGTCCAACTTGCAAAAATTAGATTTAAATCAAGTTTAGTTATAGTACAAATTAAAGCATCCCAACATAATTTCTTACTCTGTGGAAATATCCTTATTGGATACCTTAGTCAGTTCCGACTACTGTAACAAAGTACCATAGACTGAGTGGCTTAAAAACAACAGACATTTATTTCTCACATTTCTGGGGTGCTGGAAGTCAGAAGTCAGAGGGCTGGCCTGGTCCGCTTCTGGTGAAGGCCCTCTTCTGGGCTGCAGACTGTCATCTTCTTCTTATACCCCCACATGACAGAAAAAGAGATAGAGAGCTATCGGGGGTCTCTGTTGTAAAACCACTAATCCCATTCTTGAGGGCTTCATCTTCATGATCTAATCACTTCCCATAGGCCCCATCTCCATCACATTGGGGGTTAGGATTTCAGCATTTGAATTTGAGGGACACAAACATTCAGTTTATTGCTTGGAGTGTTTGTGGGTTTTTGGTAAAAAGTATTCTAGGGAGAATGCTTTTAAAATATCATAGAATAGTGTTAGAAATACCTGTGTTTATACCTTTTAAGTGAAAATTTTAAGAAACCTGAGTCATTATAAACCAGGCTAACCTATTTCTTTTAACTGCAGTCTTTGGATACTCTAACGTCGTAATAGTGATTTATATTCAGGCATATGAGTAGAAGTCACTGAACTAATCTAGTTTTAAGAGAAATCACATTAAAAGATTTTTACCTATATACTTCCTACCTATACATCCCTCTTACACAAACTAACAGAGGGAAAAACTTCTAATATTGCTAATGAAATAAATCTTACATATTGTTATATTTCAAATATATATTTAGGTTAAGTAACAGAATAAATAGAAGTTGACAAAGCAAAATTCACAAATGTCTTTAGTAATGAGCAATTTCAATGGCAAGTTATTTTTTTTCCAATTCTATCAAAATACCATATTGTTCTAATCAGTATTTTTATCATGGATATGAGTCCATAGATAACATGCTTCTCAAAGCTACAAGTAATTTAAACCTGGGTTAATATTGAATGACAAACTTGGTATCCAAAAAGCCCTGACACATGGGAACAATGGGCCAAACTGAGTGGAAGAACATTCTAGAGGGACAAATATATTTATGTATTCAACTTCACAAGTAAAGTTGCAAATCAAATGCTTAGGATATACATTTGAAAAGTAAGCTCATATAATTGTTATGTGGTTTTTAAAAGAATCATTCTTATATTTAGAAAATATAACTTTTGTTGTATAGTGTATTTCTTTCTTTTTTTTTTAAATTCTGGGTGATGCTCTTTAAGAGAAATGGAAATATACTAAAGTGTGTTAGGAAGAGTGTAACTAAGACCAAGAAGGGGCTTCACTCCCCAGAATGATTTATTTTTCCATCCTAGTAGTTGTTTCCATCTGAAATTCATGGATAGTGGGCAGACATGTGGACTCAAGCATTTGTTCATGGGATTGATAATCCTTGAAGACGCTTTCAAATCTGAGGTTCTATGATCCTGTGGAGTAAGAGAAAACAACACTATATCATTTTATTTAATTATTTCAAATTTCATTCTTTAAAAACTTTAAAATTTAAAAATTGAAATAGTCTAATTTAAAGGCAGTATTATTTCACTTCTTGTTTGTATAATATTGTATGTATAACATACATATATATTTTATAAACATATATTACGTGTGTATGTATGTATATATGTAGGTTTTGGAAAAAACAAATGAACATATATACATTTCTTTATTCAAATTTACTTATGTAGACTTTTTCATTCACTTAAGTAGCTCTATACAAGGAGACATCATACTTATCAGTGAATCAGGGATTTTAAAATGAGCATTTTTAACACTGAAAGGGCTCTTTCGTAAGAGTGAAGTACAGCAATTTGAGGGAAATTTATAATTTATAAAATTGTCTTCTCTTAGCCTTGTGTGAAAACTCCAAAAATTAATTGGTTAAGTAAATCCTATTATTTAGAAATATAAGTGAGCATATTAGCTACCCAAATTGCCGGACATAATTAACGTCCTCAGGTATTGCCCCATTAGCATGTGTTCTTATGGGCTGGAGTAACAAAATTAATGAATTTGCTACCCAGGGACATCAGTTGGGTGTGACACTGCCTCAGTTCTCTGTGCGACCTATTCTACTCTCTTTATTATAACATGATTACTTTTCATTTGATTCTACAAATTGCATTATATCAAATTACTATGGAGAAGTCTGTGATATGATACCCTTACTAATTAAAATCCTTGTTATCTCTACACTTGGGTTAATACAGATAGTTATTTTTCATTTTTCTTTCTAACTGCTGAAGAAATACATTAGAAAACACTTCAGACTCTGCATCTTTTGTGCCATTAAATAATAGTTATTTGTGTTTTGCCAGATGTAGAAAAGAGCCTACATTATTTTGCTTTGGGGAAAGTTATGTAGCAATTACAGTAAATGCTAGAGTTTGAGTTTTCAAAGAGGTGGAATTCTGGTGGGGTAGGATTTGATAGTCTAAATAGAGCAGTGAATAGCATTCCATATTCTTAGAGACCTCACAATGAGAAAACATCTACATTCAACCAAGTTTAATTTGTTGTCAATATACCATTTAGACAGGACTTTGGAGACTTCCAGCGTATATTCAGAGAACATTGGCAGTATCAATAAGATGGTTTCAGTGCAGGGACATAAAGTCATGCAAAAAGCATCTGATTACTTTTACTGTTGTTCTATGTGCCCTTTCCCCACAAAACTTAAAAAAGCCCCTGGAAGACAGAGTCAGTTTAAATGCTGCTGCCTTTTATTTATGGTAAGATACTTGGGTCAGATTTCAATTTTGAATGTTGGAGAAAATTTTACTTCTTCAGATGTTCTTTCTCCATAGCATTTTCCTTCATTGTCAAATATTTGGACCTGCCATAATATCGCCACCTTTGATATTTAGGAACATATGGCAAACTCACTGGCCTAACTGCATGAAAAACATGATCCCTGGCTGCACAGTGTGTAATTTAAACAACAACAAAAAAGCTCCCTTTGGAAAACCAGACCAGCATCTGCCTTTGCTATCTGGCATTATCTGAAAACACAGCAACATCCCAAAATATATGGTCTAAACATATTGGCTGTGATATTTTTCTTGGGAAATCAACCAAGAAAGAGAACCTGTTATCTTTCTTTAGAAGCTTGAGACAAGTGACCTCTCTGTCCCTCTCATAATTATGTCTTGCTTCCCAAATGCCAAGTGGCTCATATACAACAGCAAAATGTAATGAGGACCTGCGAGATAACTGTCATTAGAAACATACCATGAACTGTATCAGTCCATACCAGGCTCTTGATTATGTCCATAAATATCCAAAAGACCAGTTGCAGAGCCCAATGCCAGTTTGGCATTTCCAATTATAAGAGCAACAGAAGCGAGCAATTAAGAAGTAGACATGCTCCCTCCCACCGTCTCAGCATCCCATTTCTTTGCTCTACAAGTATTTCTAAGTTTACATCTACAGTTTCATGATGGGTGTAAATAGTTTTAAATAATATAATTTGATAGCTACCATCCTTTTAAAAAACAAACACATGATCAAATTCTTCTTTCTTTAACCAGTCAGAAACAGAAATTTCATATTCTTTTCTTTTTCTTGAACTTACACTTCAATTTCATTATCCTTATAAAAAATCTTGTGCTTATAAGACTTGTTGTTTATCCTATTATCTGCAACAAAAATGCTACCCAATAATTAATGCCATCCTCTTTGTCTACTTTAACATCAGTATTCCAAATTGTTCCCCTTTTACTTGTGTGGGGGGATTGTTCCAGAAGATTTTTTTCTATTCCAGGACAATGTGCCACAGGAAGATTAGGGAGGGGTAAGATGCATGTTACTCTTTTGTAAAGTAGAAGAAGAGCATCGAAAGAGGAGATTGGAAAAGAAAACCTACCAAACACAGTGCATTCCTAAGCATATTAATTTTAGAAAGTAAATACATACAGAATTTGAAGATCTGGAAGTTATTCCCTTAAAACTATTCATATGCCTGCTTAACCATGTGTACACCAAACATATGCACACCCCAGCTCTAGAAAGCCAGTTTGGAAGTAGCAATGAATCTGAGGTTCTATGTATGTTACTAGACCAAGTAAATATGCTCTGCTTCTTTATAAATGTTTGCAGATTTTGTGTAATTAATACACAATTAGAAATCTTATTTTGTTATTATGTATAACTGTTACAAAATGTAAAACTGTAATCACATGAGGGGTCATTAAAAGGTGGCTCTGATATATAATAAAAAAATGTTAGAAAGAATGACTTGGTTGTTCTAACCTGATAAAGAAATTTGAATGCATAGCTGAATTAAGAATAAAACCAATCTAGAGACCCCATTTCCCCCATATCCTGTTCTTAACAAACAACAGTCTATTCCCACTAATAGTCTAAATATTAATCCAATTAGTTGATGACCCTTAAATTTTTTAAGATATGTTTATGGCTTCTTGGGAAAGGAAAAATTTTTACCATTTTCATTATTTCTCTTAAATAAAATTCACTATAACCCAACTACCTGGCAGGTATATGTTGTACCCACAAAGGAGGATTATTAACTCTGCTGGTCTCAGCAGTGCTGGTATGCTACATCTGAACCATGACTTCACTAAGACAGAAAATGTTACTTTCCAAATTAGTCACATTGTATATAATGGATTTCTCCACTCTCATTCAGTTTACAAGCTGATTAAAGTATATGATGTGTCTCTAAAAAGACATCATCTCTTTTCCTTTTACTGAAAGAAGAAAATTTCTATTAAAATAATATGATGTACAAGGCAAATTTTGAAAATAAAATAACCAAAAAAAAGGTCAACAGGTGAATTCTGACCCTGTTCTAATGCCACAGTGGAGGTTTTTAAAATTTTGACCAATCTAAGATTTGGGGAGTTTGTTTTTGTTTTGTTTTGTTTTGTTTTGTTTCATTTTTCAGTAACAAAATGGTGTGTGATGGGGATTATTAAACTGTTGTAATTTTTATGTTGAAATATATTGACTTTGTAGCTATTTCAGAATAACTAGTACTAGATTTTGTCTTCCTGTCATCAAAAACCAAAAACTAAAAAACTGGAAAGAATATACATAACAAATGTTTCCAATGATTGGAGAAGAGGTAGTATCAAGCTATGATCCCCAAGAAAAGAGGGGAAATGAAGTGAGTCCTATTATTATCCTCGCTTTCTGCCTACAGGCACATTCAGAACTACAGTGAAGGAGAAAAGAGGGATCCAAATACAGAACAGAAGGCTTGCTGAATTGAAGAGAGAGAAACCAAAGTTCAGGAAGGTTAAAGTGACCAGTATTTGAGGAGTAGCATATTGAAGAGGAGGAAACTGCAGAGAAAGTGTCCAAAATCTAGAGATCACTTTATGTATTTTGTCAAATACTAAGCTCATATACATGGAGTAAAAACTACATACATTTAGGCAAAGAACAACTACTGGGGAGCAGTAGACTGAACAATTCCCAACATTGCAGAGGGTAAGAGACATGTGAGTTTGTCCATCTAGAGTGAATAGATCTTATTAAAAACTGAGGTATTAGCTGGCTGGTTAGCTCAGTTGGTAGAGCATAGTGCTGATAACACTAAAGTCTGGGATTCAATCCCTGTACCAACCAACAAATTTTTTTAAAAATTGGGGCTTTAAGTAGAAACCCGAGATGTGTCAGATTCCAGAGTAAAGGTTATTCTAGACCTACCATAATAAAGCTTAAAAACCTGCCTTGAAAAGGTCGAGATGATTCTCAAGTAACCTAAATGCCTGCCAAAACAAAAATTGCTACTCTATAAAGTAAGCTAACAAAAATCCAGACACCTGACAGCATAAAATACATAATACCCCAATTAAAAAATTTAGACAGGTAACAAGGCAGGAAAATAAGATCCATAACCAAGAAAAATATCAGTCAATAGAAATAAAACCAGACATTATTGGAAAATAAAATTGGCAAAGGAGAACTTTAAGGCAGCTTTTAAAAATATGCTGAAGGATTTTAAGAAAACATGAATATAATGAGAGAAAATAAGAATATATTTTTTAAAAACTAAATGGAAAGTCTAGTGTTGAAACATTAAATATTTGAAATGAAAAACTCACTAGATGGATTTAACACTAGCTTAGACAATACAAGCGGAAAGGTCAGTGAACTTAGTGACAAAGCAATAGAAAGTATTTAATCTGAAGCTCAAAGAAAAGACTAAGAAACCCGTAAACATAAGTTCAGTGGCTTGTGAGACAATATCAAGCAGTTCAATACGCTTACAATTGCAGTCCTAGAAAAAGTGGGTGAGATTTATAGAAAAAAATATTTGAAGAAATAGTGGCTGAAATTTACCAAATTTAGTGAAAACTATTATAGCACAAATACAAGAAGCAAAAGGTACCACAAATATGATAAATGCAAAGAAAATCACACCAAAAAACTTAAAAAACAATTTAACAGAAAAAAATATTTTTAATCAGCCCAAGGTCAGGGAACTCTTCTTGTAAATGGAACGAAGACACAGATAGAAGACTTCTCATCAGAAACGGACAATAATGAAGATTATAGAATGAAATTTCTATTATAAACAAAGGAAAAACACTTGCAACTTAGAATTTTATATCCAGTGAAAATATATTTCAATCATGAATGTAAAATAAAGATATTTTCAGGCAAAAGAAAAAAAAAGTAGAATGTTTATCACTAGCATCTTTTCATTACAAAAAATGTTAATGGAAGTTCTTTAGGGTGGGAGAAATGACATCATATGGAAAACTGGATCTACAGAAAAAAAAATGAAGACAGGGAATGGTAGATATGTGGGTAAATATAAAAGATAATTTTACCTCATTTTTAATATCTATAAAAAATTTACTGCTTAAAACAAAATTAGTAACTTATCATGAGGTTGATAACATATTTAGCAGTAAAATGGTTCATAACAATACCCACAAAGGCAGGAGAGACAAAAGAGGAAATATACTATTGTAAGTGTCTTACATTATATGCAAACTAGTATAAAACACTTTGAAATTAGACTATGATAAATCAAAAGATACATAGTGCAAACCCTAAAACAACCATTATAAAACTAAACAAAATAGAAAAATTTATAAGCCAATAGAGTAGTATGGAATATGAAAATACTCAGTTAATCTAAAAGAAGTGAGGTAATGAGAAACAAAGGAACAAAGAACAGATGGAACAAACAGAGAAGATATCAAGAACATAGATTGAAACCCAATCCGGTTGAAAATTTTATTAAGTGTAAATTATCCAAACACTCCAAT
>NW_007732175.1:9878-13935 GCF_000696425.1 Galeopterus variegatus
TAATATGAAAATACTCAGTTAATCTAAAAGAAGTGAGGTAATGAGAAACAAAGGAACAAAGAACAGATGGAACAAACAGAGAAGATATCAAGAATATAGATTGAAACCCAATCCGGTTGAAAATTTTATTAAGTGTAAATTATCCAAACACTCCAATTAAAAAAGTATAGACTATCTAGTCATACACAAATAGAAGATATTGCATGTTATCTATAAGAAATGTACTTTAAAAATGAGAAAAATATGTGTTAAATGCAAAATATGCAAAAAGATACAACATGAAAAAAACTAATCTTAAAAAAGCTAAGTGCTATATGAACATTAGGCACAGTGGACTTTAGAACAATGGTAGCAACAAAAATATTCCCAGAGATAAATAGGGGTATTTCATAATGATAAAAGGTCAATTCATCAAGAAGACATAACAATTCTAAATGCATATGCCCCTAATAACAGAACTTTCAAAATACATAAAGAAAAAAACAAATAGAAGAAAAAGAAAAAGCAGAGAAATCCCCAATTATAATTGAAGATTACAATCCTCTTAGTAATTAATAGAAAAATGGACCCCCAAATCAATAAGGATATAGAAGACATGAATAATGCCATCATCAGCTTGACCTCTCTTTCAGAATATTACACCCAACAAAACCAGAATAGAATATACATTATTTTCAAGTGTAAATGTAAAATTCACCAAGAAATTCTACATACTGAGTCATAAAGCAGTTCTCAATTCATTTAAAAGGACATTATAAAAAATAAGAGTAGGTCCACTGCTTACCATAGAATTAAGTCAGAAATCAATGACAGGCTGGCCCGGTGGCGCACTGCTACAGTGCGCCGCTTGGGAGCGCGGCAGCGCTCCCGCCGAGGGTTCGGATCCCACATACAGACCGGTTCCCGCTCACTGGCTGAGCGAGGTGCGGGCGCAACACCGAGGGTTGCGATCCCGTTGCCGGTCCCGGTCTGGTACAGGCACGACACTGAGGGTTGTGATCTGTTGCCGGACACAAAAAAAGCCAAAAAAAAAAAGAAATCAATGACAGAAAAATATCTGGGAAATCCTAAGTATTTGAAAGTTAAATAGTACACTTCTAAATAACACAATGGCCAAAGGGGAAACCACAGGGGAAATTAGAAAATATTTTGAGCTGAATGATTAAAAACATGACATATCATTTTTTGTTGTAGTTAAAGTAGTGCTTATGTAAAAATTTATAACCTTAAATGTTTATATTAGGAAAAGAAGAAATGTTTAAAATAATTATCCAAGCTTCCAACATAAAGAAAAAATTTAGTAGAAGGAAGAAAATAATAAATACAAGAATAAAAATCAATAAATTAGAAAAGAAACAGCAGAAAAAAACCAATAAAATCAAAATCTGGTTCTTGGAAGTGATCAATAAATGTGAAAGATTTACACCTAGACTGATCTATAAAAAAAGAGAAAACATAAATTTTCCATGTCAGGAATGAAAGAAAGGACATCACTCCAACTACCACAAACATTAAAAGGATAATGAGAGCATATTATTATAATTGCATGCCAATAAATTTAATAACTTAGATGAACTGTACAAAGATTAACATAAGAATATCCTTATTAAAGGAAGTAAATTTATAATTTTAAAAAAAAACCTTCTCAGAAATAAAACTCCAGGCCTCGATGTCCTCACTGATGAATTCTATCAAATAATTACATAAGAAAGCATACCAGTCTTAATTTTTTTTTCTGAAAATAGAAGGGGAGGAAACACTTTACCACTTGATGCCCTTGACCCCCAAACTAGGCACAAACATTTTAAGAAAAGAAAACAATGAAAAAATTTCCCTTATGAATATAGATACAAATATTCATATCAGCATATTAGCTAATCAAATCTTCTGATATATTAAAAAGGTATACATAATTACCATGTGATGTTTATCCCAAGAATACAAGGTTGCATTGCTATTTAAAAGTTAACCTGTGTAGGGCCGGCCCGGTGGCGCGCTGGATAGTGCGCCGCTTGGGAAGCGCGGCAGCGCTCCCGTCCGAGGGTTCGGATCCCACGTACAGACCGGCTCCCGCTCACTGGCTGAGCGAGGCGCGGGAGCAACACCGAGGCTTGCGATCCCGTCGCCGGTCCCGTTAACCTGTGTAACTTAACATATTATTTAAAATAAGAGAAAGCCACCTGATACTCTCAATAGCTGCAGAAAAGACACTTGAAAAGTTAAACACAAATTAATGATTAAAATAAATCAAAACTTTTAGCAAATTACGAATGAAAAGGAAATACCTCCACCTGAGAAAAGTAATCTATTGAAAACCTATAGTTAACATGCTTAATGTTGAATGAGTTAGATTTAAGACTTGAAAAAACACAGAGATGTCTGCTCTCAACACTTTATTCACTTTTACTCCCTTCTATTCATTGCAGGTTCTAGCCAAGTAATAATACAAGAAAAAAAAAATATGCCATACTTGCTGTAAAGTAAGAAGTAAAACAGTCTTTCTTTGTAGGCAATATAATAATATACAAATAAAATGTGAAAGAATTTACTTACACTTATTAGAAATAATAGATGAATTTATCAATGACAAGTGAGATAAGTTCCACTTACAAAAATTAAAGTTTTACATATTAACAATAAATAATTGAAACACAAAGGTTTTTTAAAACCATCATTAAAAAAATCAAGATTAAAATGTTTAACAATGATGAGAACCACTAATGTTAGTGAGATAAGTTACAGACAATTTTATAAATTTGGGGAGATATACTGTGTTAATGAAGAAAAAAAAACTCAATAAAGTCAAGATGCCAATTCTTTCTCAATTTTTCTATAGCTCTAATGCAATCCAAATAAAAATTTCAACACAGCTTTTGTAAAAATCAGCAAGCTAATTCAAAATTTTATATATAAATCCCAAGCATCTAGAATAGCCAACAGAATTTGCAAAAGAAAAAAGTTACAAGACTTACATTTCTTGAATTAAAACTTTTTATGAAGTTATAATAATTATGATCCCAAAGTATTATTATAAGGATAAACATATAGGTAAATGGAGAAAAATAAGGAGTCCAGAAGTAGAACCAAATGTATATAATAAATGGATTTTTGACAAAGGTATCAAAATAGTTTAAAGGAGAAAGAATAGTTTTTCAACAAATGATTCTGAGAAAGTTGTTTACATTAAAAAATATGAATCTCAGCCTTAATTTCAAACAACAAACAAAATATTAACATAAAATGTATTATGAAAATAAATTTAAAAGCTAATACTAAAGTTTTCTAAAAAGTACAAATAAGAAAAATCTTCATGAATTTAAGGTAGGTAAAAATATTCCAGACAGCACACAAAAACCACACATATTTCTGAAATAGCACACAAAGGTGTAGAAAGGTTTTTTGTTTACCCACAAAAAATTTATAAGTTGGACTTCATCAAAATTTAAAACCTCCAGAGAAAGACTGTATGAAAAGAGAAATAGACTGTTATCCCTAATGAACAAAGATGCAAAAATCCTAATCAAAACACTAGTAAATCAAATCCAGTGATATACACAAAATGAATAAGATACTATGACCAAATGGAGTTTATTCTAGGAATGTGAGGTTGGTTCAATATTAAAGAATTAATCAGTGTAGTCTACTATATTAACAGTATTAACAAGAAGAAAACACAATTATATAAATTAATACAGAAAAATTATTTGACAGAATCCAGCACCAATAAATTATTGAAATGTTGAGCCAAAGAATAAAAGAGAATTTTCACAACCTGATAAAGAACATCAAAAAAAGCTACAGCTAACACATATTTAAAAGTAAAAGGTTGGATGTTTCCCCTCTAAAATTTAAATTTTAGGAGATGATATCTATTTCCATCAGACCTAGTTAAATAATGGAAGTCCTATGTACTAAGGCAAGAAAAGGAAATAAAAGACATATAGATTAGAAAGGGGAAAAAAAAACTGTCGCTATGTGCAGATGACATAATTTTCTAAGTAGAAATCTCAAGAATTCTACAAAATTTCTCAAACTAATAAGTGAGTTTGGCACGGTT
>NW_007732175.1:14528-23681 GCF_000696425.1 Galeopterus variegatus
AAGTAGAAATCTCAAGAATTCTACAAAATTTCTCAAACTAATAAGTGAGTTTGGCACGGTTTTACATCACAAGATGCAAGGTCAACAAGTGCACACACAAATGCACACACAATTAGGTTTCTTTATCCTAACAAGGAAATTTTGTTAATAGAAATTTAAAGCATAGTACCACTTACAATGGTTCCAAAAAAATAAAAAACTTAAATCTAATTCCTGTAAAATATCTGTAGGTTGAAAACTAAAAAAACACTGGGAAAGAAATCAAAGAATACCTAATGAAATAGACATACCATGTTTATGTCAGCATATTAAGTATGTGAATCCTCTCCCTATAGGTTTAAGAAAATTTCTAGCAAAATGTCAGCAAGATATTTTATAGACCGAAAAAGCTAATTCCCAAATTAATAAGGAAAGGCAAAGGAATTAGAATAGTTAAAAACAATTCTGAAAAAGAATAAAGTTGGAAAAATTATGCTACCCAATTTTGTGACTTCTTATACAGGTTCAGTAATCAAGACAGATCAATGGAACAGAATAGAATCCAGAAATAGACCCACATACGTAGGGACAAATTATTTTGGCAAAGGTGCAAATGCAATTTAATGGAGAAAAAAGAATCTTTTCCATAAATGATGTTGGAACAATTGCACATAAACACACACACACACACACACACACCTTAGCTCCTTGACCGAAACCCTACATCATAATAAAAATCTACTCAAAATAAAAATTAACTCAAAATGGATCATAAATGTGAATGTAAAATGTAAAACAATAAAATTTAAAAAGAAAATACAAGAAAATCTTTGTGACCTAGAGTTAGGTAAAGTGTTCTTAGAATTTAACACCCAACTGTATAATTCATAAAAGAAAAAATTGATGTCAGACCACAAATTATTTAAGAAATACTCTAAGGAAAAATGAGAAACAATCTACTGATGGGGGTAATGTATTTGCAAATCTCATCCAACAATGGACTTGTTTCCAAAATATGCAAAAAATTCCCTAAACAGTAAAGAAGCAAACAATGCAACTAGAAAATGAGCACAATTCTTAAATAGAAGTGTCAACAAACAGGATACATGAATTGCGAATAATGTTTTAAAAGTGTTCAATATCATTAGCCATCAAGAAAATAAAAATTAAAGCCATATGAGGTACCACTACACACCTGCTAGAATGGCTAAATTTTTATATATACATTCTCAGTTCTAAGGGCCGATGAGGATGTGGAACAACTGGATTACTTGTATATTGCTGATGGAAATATAAAACAACATAGTCACTCTGGAAAACAGTTTACCAATCTCTTATAAAATTAAATATACACTTGCTGTATGACACAGATATTTACCCTAGAGAAATTACAAGTTATGCTGACACAAAAACCTGTACATGAATGTTCATAGCAACCTTATTCGTGACAGCAAAATATTGTAAAGAAACTAAAAGTCCTTTATTAGGTTTAAAAGATAAACAAATTGTGTTAAAATCATACAACAGACTGCTACGTGGCAATAAAAAAGGAACAAACTATTGATACATGGGACACTTTAGATGAATATCAAGGACATTATGCTGAATGGGGGAAAAAAAGCCAAATCATTAGGAATGTAATACTATCTGATTCCATTTATATAGCTCTGTTGAAATAAAAAATTTATAGAGATGAAGAACAAATCAGTAGCTGCCAGGAATTATAGTTGGTAGAAAGGTCTATCTGCAAAAGGATAGCATAAGAAAAATTCTTTGGGATCATGCCGTGTATTTTATAGTTTGTAAATTATACCTCAGTTTTTAAAAAGATTGAAAATCTGCTCTTTAAAAAGAATTATTTTAACAAAAGAAAAAAAAGCCACATACAGGGAGAAAATATTTGAAAAAATATATATGTCTAAGGACTTGTATCTACAATATTTAAATAATTCTTATAATAATTAAGAAAAAAATACTTTACTGAAGTAATAGGTAAAATATTTGATCAGGTGCTCTACAAAAGAAGATATATGAAAGGCCAATAGCACATGAAAATGTGCCTCCCATCGTTAGTCACTGGGGAAATAGAATTAAACCAAAATAAGATGTCACTACTGGAATGTCTAAATTTAAAAAGACTAACAATAACCAGTGTTGGCAAAGATGTGAAACAACTGGAACTCTCATACATTGGCCATGGAAATATAAAATATTGCAGCCACTGTGGGTAAAAGCTTGGCAGTTTCTTTGAAATTAATATATATGCATGCTATTAGACCTACCAATTAAATTTACAGGTATTTACCCAAGAAATATAAAACATGTATACACAAATAGTTGCACACAAACATTTATTATAGCTTTGTTCATAATAGCCCCAACTAGAAACAATCCAAACGCCCATTATTATGTGAAAAAAATAAGCAAATTATAGTATATTTATACAATGGACTGCTGCTCAGGAATAAAAAGGAACAAACTGCTTTACATGAAATGATGTCGATGAATATCAAAAATATGCCATTATGCTGAGCAAAAGTAGTTATTCATATTGTTTGATTTATTTGCTTGAAATTCTAAATGACAAAAGTAATATATAGTGTCAGAAAGAAAATCAGTGATTGCTAGGGTCCAGGAATGTTGAGCCAGAGGCCAGATGTGTGAATCGCAAAGAGAACAAGGGACCTTTTTAGGGTGATGGAAAAGTTTTATAATCTTTATTTTGACAGTGGTTGTGCAAGCTTACATTTAAAATGGGGAGCAATTCATTGTATGTAAATTATACCTCAGTAGAGTTGGCTTAAAATTTTATATGTATACACACATACATAAATACATATACAGTATGCTCTCCCTGTTAACAAGTGCAAAGAAATTTGTTGACTTTTACAAGTCTAAGTATTGCGTGGTAAACCAACAAATGAAAGCAGCACCGCACACATAGGGCCATGCCTCCCCATAGGCGGGCCATCTTTCAGAGGCTGTTGACAGAGTTCTTTTGCCCAAATCGCTAAATAGTCACTTGTAAAGCCAATCATTTTCTTTTGAACAATACTACAATTGTTAAGAAGAACTCTGTAATATCACAAATAAACAAGCAATTACGAAACAAATTTTAAAATACCAAGAGGGAAAGTTCACTTTAGAAACAACAATAAAAACAAATTAAACCATAGACTAGGGCCAGCCCGGTGGCGCACTGGATAGTGCGCTGCTTGGGAAGCGCGGCGGCGCTCCCGCCAAGGGTTCGGATCCCACATACAGACCGGTTCCCACTCACTGGCTGAGCGAGGCGCGGGAGCAACACCGAGGGTTGTGATCCCGTAGCCGGTCCCGGTCCGGTACGGGCGCAACACTGAGGGTTGCGATCCGTTGCCGGTCACGAAAAAAGACAAAAAGGAAAAAAAAAAAAACAAAAAAAAAAACCATAGACTAAATGAATAAAACATTATGGTATTAACAGAATTTTGTCTTCCTGTACATAGTCATATTGAACTTGCCCCCCTTTGTTATTTTACTGTGAAAGCATCATTTTTTAACATCTATCTGATTTCCATATATCAATGCTTGATTCCCCAGCAGACAGGTTAATCTCAGTGGCATTAGTCATTATTCATCTCTTTCTAATTAGCACACACTACTTGTTAGAACAAAGCAGGAATGTGAAGGAAGGTAAGATGCAGTATCCAGATATTTTGCACCAGCAGGTTTTCTCTGTTCTACAGACACAGAAAGCATCCCATACTCACTAGAAATCTGTACATATATGCTGTGCTTTGAAGGAATAAGCAGATGTTGTAGACAGTCAGGATAACTGTTTCATTAGTACTATAAATAAAAGCAAAATTCTTGCCCTGCAAAGTGGTTAATTAGTAATGTCATGCTATGCCAAGAATTATTTCCATAATATGATTTTTATCATTCTTCATGCTGCTATGTAATGAAAGGTGTGTAAAGAGAAGAGAAGATTGATGGAAGATAAGTTTCTGTCAAAATTCTAAGGACAGGTGGAAAAAGAGCAGACTACCTTTAAATTACTTAAATATGTATTTATATATGTATATTATGTACATTTATATATAGAATATTATATATATTTATATGACAAAATGAACTAAAAAAAAGATGTGGAAGTGTGAAAGAGAAATATTAATAGGCTTAATATTAAAAAATTAAACACTAATACAGCTGCCCAAAAAGGAAACAGTCTTGGATAGGCTAATGGGACAAATGCCATAATCTCAGAGGAATTTAAACGTAAGTATGATCGACAGTTGCCAAAGATGCATAAAAAAAAATTATGTTTTATGTAAAATGCTGATCTTCAGGGTCTTTGAAACTTAAAATTTTTTATTGCATGGTAATATCTAGATTTTAAATGTAGAGGTAACAAAATTAAAATATGATTAAATACCAGCTGCATGTACATTAACCTTTGAAAACAGGAACAATTCTCCAAACAAATAGTTCTCAACCATTTTCTGGTTAGTATATTCCCTGTCTTCTCTATACTCTAAGAACTTAATACCTTTTCCAGATCTGCAGGGTTTGTGAGTCCTTCAAAGCTTCAGTAGCCATAGGAATGAACAGCCATAGTTGTTGAGATCTTTTAAAGTTGAAATAGCATTTCCACTGTGGAACTTATACATTAATCTTCACTAGTGATTTCTGAAAAGCAAAAAGGTTTTGCTCTTTCTAAAGGGCTCCCAGTGTGACCACAGAGCAATAGCACTTTTGTCTCTTTGTTTCTAAATAATTCTCTTCAGGAAACTCAATGACATTGAACAAGCACATCAGACACTTTATAACTGTAAAAACACAAGTATTGGCATTTGGAAAAAAAAGAAGTTACCAAGGGTAAATTTGAGAAAATTGGCTGAAAGCATTTATAGACAAAACGGATTATATCAAAGCCACTGACAGTAACCTCAGTATATGTGGGTTGAGCTTTAGCAGTTGATTTTCTGGTTTCTATACATGGTGAATTTAAACATAGGTTTGTAAAGTATGCCACTGAAGTACAGGAATAGTATGAGTACTTTATCCCTTTTAGAAGGTTTTCTATTCTTCTATCCTCCTAAACCCACACCAAAACCCAGCAAACCCTTACTGAATATATGTTTTGTATCATGCATCGTGATAACCACTTGTGGCAGATAAGAAAGAAGAAAAAGACACTACTTTGGGGAAGAATCATACTAATGGGAGAGATAGACATGGGGAGATAAATGGGTAAATACATATTTTCAACAGAATAAAATAGGTCCCATGACAAAGTGATAAGAAATAATTTGGGGGAAATAATTTGAATTTCACATTAAGAACTTCTAGGAGATCTCTAGATAGAAAAGGGAATGCAGGATATTCCAGGCAGAGGATGTAACGTGTACAAAACTACAGGGCGTGAATGGGAGAGAGGGTTCAGGAAAAGGCATGAGATTTGGTGTGACTAGAATATAAGGTGTAAAGGGAAATAAGAATTCAGGCAATGAGACTGGGAAAGACCACACAGTGAAGGGCCTTATGAGGCATTATAAATGTTTGAGCATAAAAAGATCCTATAATGATAGGAGATCAACATAAGTTTTTAAGATAAGAAATTACAGCTTTAGCTAATAAGAGTGCAGAGGGTAAACAGAATGAGCAGAACTTGGATATGGAAAAGAGTCTCCTGCAGTAGTCAGCAGTGGAGAGTCATGGCACGGGCCTGAACTAACTGGAAATCTTGTTGACTGGAGAGGAGATCCAGTTTCAGAAGATGGGTTTGATAGAATTGATAATGCTTGGGGGTTGGCAGAGGAAATTATTTTGAGCAACAGTGTGACTATGATGCTATTCATTCCTTTTGGAAATATTAGTGATAAGCAGATTTAAATAGAGTGCAGTTTTGTATATGTTGTGTTTGAGGAAGTGGTTGCCACCCTGCTGAAGTTACCTAGTAGTCATTTGGAATGTGTGGGTCTCTTTTATCTACAGAGATAAATCATGACTAAAGATTTGGACTTGAGAAATAAATGATACTTGAAGTTTTAGAGGTATTTCTGATCCCCCCCCCCCAAAAATAAGAGGGAGAAGAAAAGAATTGGTTTTGATATGAACAACCCTTTCATGGACCTATTTTTTTTTCCTTGTCCTTTTTGAGACCGGCCGCACCACACTCAGCCACTGAGCGCTGTGAGCGCACCGGTCATCCCTATATAGGATCCGAACCCGCTGCGGGAGCACTGCTGCGCTCCCAGCGCCACACTCTCTCGAGTGTGCCACGGGCTCGGCCCTCATGGACCTATTTTTTTTTTTTTCCTTTTTGTCTTTTTTTTTCCGTGTCCGGCAACGGATCACAACCCTCAGTGTCGCGCCCATACCGGACCGGGACCAGCAACGGAATCGCAACCCTCGGTGTTGCTCCCGCACCTCGCTCAGCCAGTGAGCGGGAACCGGTCTGTATGTGGGATCCGAACCCTCGGTGGGAGCGCCACCACGCTCCCAAGCGGCGCACTGTAGCAGTGCGCCACCGGGCCGGCCCATGGACCTATTTTTTAATCCCTCTATGTTTAGTCTCCTGAAGGCCTTTTGCAATCTTTTTCCCCCTAGGAAGTTTTCAAGGGCATATGTGGGAGAGATGGAACTTCTGGCTGCCCCCAGACAATATAGGCAAATACAGTTCATGCCAGTGTGTGTTTTTACTCTTGATCTATAGCACTTTGCACCTAATTTCCTGTGCCTCATAGGAATTAAAACCTTGACTTCACCTTTCATCAACACAGATTTTGGTAAAATTGCTTAATCCCCCTAAATCTCAGTCTCATTATCTGTTAAATAAAAGGGAGAGAGGAATAAAACATGCCTTATTTAGAATGTACAAGGGTACTTTGAAAAGTTCATGGAAAGATTTGTATTATCTTTTAATTCTATTTTTCCATGAACTTTTCAAAGTATCTATGTATGTAAAATACCTGGCCAATAATAGCTTCTCACCAATGACAGTCATGTTACAGGAAGATAAACAGAAAGAATAAAAATTTGGAGGTAGGGTTACCAAAATGCTTAACTCCTTTGGGCTTCAATTTCTTTACCAGTAATTTTTTAAAACACAGTATCGAATGTACAATGTTGCTGAAATAGAGGTTATGTCAAATACAAATTTCTATCAGGATGCAGATCATCTGATTAAGAGTGACCTAAGAAAATGTGTATTTATCTCACATACATGAAGAATAGAAGTAAGAGGTACAGGAATGGTATTGGAGCATATGAAGCTGGGGTGCTGGGCATCAGAATAACACAAAAGGCAGGAGGAAAGGTTGGCACCCGTTACATGAGAAGAGCAAAAGTTCTCCAGAAGTTCCCCTGCAAACGTGCTCTTGTGTCACATTGGGCAGAACTAGGTCACATGGTCATTCCTGACTACAAAGAAACCTAGGAAAAGGATGATATCACTTTTTTAGCCCAATGAGAGATGACTTGCAATAGCTATTGGGACCAGAAGAGTCTCACAATTATACAGGAGGCTTGAGATGGAAAATTTCCCCTAAAATTCAATTTTCCTTTTCAGGTTTTCCCTAAAGACATACTTATTCTAAAGTGATGGTTATTACTAAGACCTAATCAAATGCAAAATGGAATTCATGATCAATTTTAGTGGCTTTCAAATATTTTCAAGCTTCAAAATATTTTGTTTTGTTTACATATCACAAGAAAGCCCAATATGTAAAATGAAAAAGAGCAAAGCCTCTCTAAAGAAGGGATAGGGGCCCCCGAGAGCGCTGACCTACTTATAGTACTTTGCCTCCCACTGTCCAACATTGTCCCCGCCATCAGCCACTGAATATGCTCCAACCTCCCTCCCACCACCCCCCGGTGTTACCTGGAACATAGTCCTTGTGATATTCCACAAATATTCATCAATCTTCCACACAGGCCAGGCACCGTGCTAGGCACTGGAATCAACTTATGAGGCAGATGAGGCCCCTGTCTATAGAGGGTTTATTTACCATGATAAGAAATAGATATAAACACAGGATGGGGGAGGGGAGAATAAAGAAAATGAAAATGGGTAAAATAATTTCCAAGTTGGATAATTTCTATAAAAGAAAGAACAAAAGGGCACTGATAAAGCATAGCAGGTGAGCTGCCTGCTTTGCATGCAGTGATCGTGGAAGACATTTGCAAAGCAGAGACTTGGAGAATGAAAAGGTACTAGGGGAGAGAGAGGTTCTGTCAGAAAGAATAGTGGGTACAAACACCAGGAAGCAGAGGTGATCAGATGTGTCTGAGAGACAGGTAAGGGTCACATCCTACAAAGTCTTAAAAACCATAGGAAGAGATTCGGATTTTATTCTAAGGTTCATAGAAAGCCTCGAAAAGTAATTTTGAAGAAAATCATAAGACATGATCTAATTCACATTTAAATACGATCACAAAAATGTGGGGAAAAGGAAAAGCCTATGATTAATATTTTGACAAAACTTTTTTTTTAGAATTTATAATTATTATGCCATCCTTAAGGTTGGGAGCATCATATTTTTAGAATATTTAAAGACTATGCTAAAAATGACATAACGTATCTCAAGGCAGAAATAAACTTCATCTTGTGCCCATACTCCCTCCCTCTGCTATTTTACTTTGCAGAGTAACTGCCCTCTTTTCCTGGAAAACTGGAATCGAGCCTTAGACCCATTTCTCCCTGCAGCAAGTTTATCAGAGTTAATTCTCAACAAAGCTGGACTCTCTAAAGGAATTTTGTTCCAGCTGTAAAGAATATATTTATGCCTAGTATAACTCTTTGATAGGTTTGAACTGAAAGTAGGTGACCAATACTGGGCAGAAACCTAGATGGCCTATCTCTTGAAAGACTATTGAGTATTACTCTCCTCTCAGAGCTGGTCTTTCTCTTTCTGTATCTCTGTCTTTCCTCCAATCTCTCTGCATCTCTTTCTATCTCTCTCCATATATATATATATATTTTTTTTTTTTTTCCTCTATCCCTGTCTCTATCTTTCTAGCTCCATCCCTTTCTATATGTCTCTAGTATTCCTGTTTAACTCTGTAATGGAGTGATATGCGGACAACAGAAGCTCTCAATAATATAGTCCATAGAAAAAAATTTTTTTCTATATTCCAATATATTAATCTTTTCTGGATCCATTGAAGAACTAGATTCTGAAGCTCCAAAGC
>NW_007732175.1:24212-25708 GCF_000696425.1 Galeopterus variegatus
CCTCTATCCCTGTCTCTATCTTTCTAGCTCCATCCCTTTCTATATGTCTCTAGTATTCCTGTTTAACTCTGTAATGGAGTGATATGCGGACAACAGAAGCTCTCAATAATATAGTCCATAGAAAAAAATTTTTTTCTATATTCCAATATATTAATCTTTTCTGGATCCATTGAAGAACTAGATTCTGAAGCTCCAAAGCCGAACTCAGCTCCATAGCTGAACTCAGGCTACAAAGCTGAACTCAGGCTAGTAGTTCATTAGAGCAGTTCAGATATTCACCAATCAGTCCTAATAATTTATATTTTTGGTTTTTTCCCTGCATTTTAACTAATAATCATCATATAAAAACATAACACAGAAAAGACATGAATTTTTAATAACTGAGGTCTTGCAAAAAAAGTGTTTTTCTCAATGATATAAATATTTTGTATTGTGTAATTTAATGTGTATAAGTATCTTCAAATACTAGAAAGGAAAATTTGATAACTTATTCAGAAAAGATTTGCACCATACTACTTCCTAGAAAATGCAGAGCCATTTTTATTCTTGTACAACAATAAAATCTTTCTCATTGTTATAAAAGCAGACCTCTGCTGACCAGATAGGCTGTTATTCTTAAAAGATGAGGGAAAAACTAGCAGCACTGTAAACCTAAGAAGGCGGTTGATATGAGCCAATTTGTACTGTCCTTGACTTCCTGTTTTTATTAGAATTCTCAAAGATCATTAGCCACCTCTGGGATATGTTTGATTAATGGGTTTGGTTAAACAAAAAAGGTGAGGTCAACCATGAGCAGAAAGTTAAAAAAAAAAAAAAATGTATTCCAGAAGGAATGTACGGGTGTGCTTTCCAAATTGCAAGTGAGAAGTTCATTCCTTAGGCATGTTCTAATCAGTGCAACAGTGCGTTCTCGCTGAGATGACCCCAGAAGAGACACCTAGTCTCCCTGATACGCTTTTCAGCCACAGGGCATATGACCTCTAAGGCTAGGGTATTGGCACACCTGCTGAAATTGTGTTAATCTAGGCAACGCGAAGTCCCCAGATAAATTTTATCTGTTAATAAACCAGGTAAATTTTTTAAGGTCTAGACTAATATCTCACAGTGAGAAAAATTCTCCTCTGTCATTAGAGTAGGTAAAACATGCTCCTGCTCTTTTTTTATTATATGCCTTTTATTGTTTTGCTCTTTCATGAAAAATTAACCTCTTTTGCTGTTTTCAGGAATGCATTTTCACCTCTCCACCAATAATAGCTTTCCTCTCAATGTTTTTACGAAGACAAGCCTGGGCAACACATCAAGAAAACGATTTTGCTTTACTTGCCAAAATGAAACCACAGTTTTTAAAAAACACTGGCCTTCTTACTCTCCTGAGTTTATCTCCCTGAACAAATTAAGCTCATTTTATAAACTGAAAATGCTCTGTCTGTTAAGTTCTCAAATGAAAGCAATGAGCTTCATTCTATTTATTACACTGCTCTTTACAATTAATTTTA
>NW_007732175.1:26392-29150 GCF_000696425.1 Galeopterus variegatus
ACAGGCAGTGGAGAAAATCTTTAACCCAACACTTTCATCCTCTTTGTTTTAAGTAAATAGGTGGGTTTTGTTTGTTTGTTTGTTTGTTTTTTATAACACCCATTTATTTTTCTGTTTGCTTTGTCCTGACTGACTTCCTCAGACTGCTGCTAACATTCTACAGAGACTTTGAGCCATTTCCATTATATATGTATTTATGTTTGTCTAATTGGTACATGTTTGTTTTACGATACTTTGATTTGAGGAAAAAAATACCTTTTTTTCAAAACAAATTAGATTTGGCTTCACTCTCAAGTAGCAATGTTGGCAGGAAATCTAACCTCCATCTTTTTGCAAAGATTCCTTTCCCTAGAGAATAACTAAATCTAGATAGACCAGAAAAAGAAGACTTGATCTTCTGTCCAACATGTTCCTTGTTCTTACTTGTCTTTGTCAAAACCTGAATATTTCATTTGAAGGTGGGCAGGTCTAAAATCACAGCATCTATGTTCTCTAAGCCAAACATGGTCTTCAAGGAAGCCTCCTTATGCTCCCCAGACACACGTTCCTAGAGGTTAGTTATTAGAAATCTGTTACCATATCTCTCAGTAGCCTGGATCCTCAGAAGTTTCTTTTCATGGGCACAGGAGAGGTTTCTACTTTTCAGGGAATCCACCCACCTTGCCAGTGTATCCATAATATCCACTTATACATCAAGAAGAGCTATTCTCTCCAAGAGTCTAGAATTTCAGTGGAAATTCCCAGGTAAAGAGTAACCCAGGACCCCGGGTCCAAAAGCTCTTGGCTTTTTTAACTAACGGAGAGGTAAAATGTTTTTTAATTTTTGTGTTGAGCAGACAGCCAAAAACGGAGACACAGTTTCTGTATTGGGTTCTCCTGCTTAAATAGATAGGTAGATAATGTGTATGTCTGTGTGTGTGATTATGTGGCAGTTTAGGTGTAGGTTATATGTGTGTACAAATTCTGTCCTTGATGAAAAGACAGGAAAAAAAAGATGCATATTTTTAAAAATGATAAGCTCTTTTGTAATAACAGTGTTTGAGAATTAAAGAAACCAGCTATTGAGGCTACCATGGTCTGAGCCTTAATGTCTGGGTGATCGTCTCACTCATCCTTGACTTTGCACAGACACTATCTTGGAACCCAGAACATAAGAGATACTCAACAGAAAAAAAAAAAATTTGTTAACCTAAATTTAAATAAAACCCCCAAAGTGTGTGTAGCCTTTGAGAGATCAACAGAATATTAATGTGTCTTTTACTAATAAACAATCAAGCAAATACAAACTACCCAAAGGAGTGAGTAACTTCATCTTTACATAGCTAACCCTTTACACTACTATAATGTTGGGCTGTACATTGCCAGAGTCACTTGTTCCCACATGCACCTCTATCTGAAACCCTATCTTGTCTCTGCCTCTTCTTTTCCAAAGGTCTCCAAAGTCCCCTCCCAAGGCACATGCACAAAGGATAAGGCCAGGCAAATGCAAATTCTTCGTTATTAATTTGCTCTGAATTTTAATGTATTCTTACACTGAGTTAGGCAGCTGTTTTAGTCTATTTCTGTTGCTTAACAAAATACTTGAAACTGGGTGATTTATAAGAAAAATAAATTTATTTGCTTACAGTTTTGGGACTGGGAAGTCCATGGTCCAGGGAACACATTTAGTGAGGGTCTTGGTGGGGGTGACAGTGAACGCAGGGTATCACATTGCAAAATGGCAGAGCAGAGACCAACCTCCTCATTCACTCTCTTTTTAAAGCCCCCCAAACTATGCCCATGACCACTATTTTTAATCCGTTCACTACAGCATAGTCTTGCAACCTAATCACCTCTTCAAGGCCCCACCTTTCAATTACCATAATAGGATTTCCCATCCTCAACAGTTACAATGGGGATTAAGCTTCTAATACATGAAATTTGGGGGCACAATCCAATCAATCCACAGCAGCAGCCTTCTTTCTGCTTTCTTCTATCTGACTGGTGGGATTAGGAGGGGTTACTAATATAAGGATATATCAATCCCTTCAGCCCTAATAGCAAAAGGGTTGGGTTTGGGGCAGCCGGTGTCCCTAGATCGGTCACATGTAGCGGTCTCTTTCATTCATGCTGACTGCCTGGCAAGTTTTATTATTTTCTGCCATAATATGATAGGTTAGGAATGCCATATCTCTGATAGTGAGGAAAGTTAATTCTAAAGAAAACATGCCAAGGAATTAAGACTCAGATTACCTCCATAAAAAGTTATCTATTCTTTTTCCTCTAATTTTACACTTCCTTGTAATATAGCTCAGTAAATGCCCTGGACCCACTCATCCATATTTTCTTTGGAATGAATTTAGTAATAAAAGAAATTCCTCTGTATTCCCTCTATAAGACAGTGAAAATCATGGTGAATGGACCTTCCCCAAACCCGTGATTATCACTTAACATGATTAGATTAGATATAAGATTCTTAGAACTATTATCACTTGCATCTAAACATTCCATTGTTTTTTTGGTTTTTTGGGTTTCTTTCTTTCTTTCTTTTTTTCCATATTCTCCATCTAGACAAGCTCCATTTTAATCTGTTACTTAATAACATCAAAATCACTCATTGATTCGTTTTGAATGGGCTGGTAAGTTTCCCTTTCTCTTCATGCCATAAATAAGGAGCCAGGAAAAACAAGGCGGGGAGAAAAGTCATTTTTAAATATGTTAGAAATTATTAAAGGATTTTGAAGTAGACACGAATTGGGGCCAAATCAGAACAGCAGTT
>NW_007732175.1:30021-30827 GCF_000696425.1 Galeopterus variegatus
CACCTTTCTCCTGTGTATAGTCAATTATTTCTACTTTCCAAGAGACATATCTGAACTGTAGTTGCAAACATTTTACATGCTTCTTCAAAGTTACCTTTTCCTTTCATAATGACGTGCATCTCTGTGGGTCTATTTTTTTCCCCCAAAGGAACTGTAACAATCTACATGTTTTCAGTCTACATTTACTAAAGAGAAGTTAGTAGGCCTGTTCATGGTTCATTTAAACTTTGCTGAAATTAACTACACAATATAATAACATATATACANAAGACTCAGATTACCTCCATAAAAAGTTATCTATTCTTTTTCCTCTAATTTTACACTTCCTAGTAATATAGCTCAGTAAATGCCCTGGACCCACTCATCCATATTTTCTTTGGAATGAATTTAGTAATAAAAGAAATTCCTCTGCGTTCCTCTATAAGACAGTGAAAATCATGGTGACTGGACCTTCCCCAAACCCGTGATTATCACTTAACATGATTAGATTAAAGATTCTTAGAACTATTATCACTTGCATCTAAACATTCCACTGTTTTTTTGTTTTGGGGGGTTTCTTTCTTTCTTTCTTTTTCTTTTTTCCATATTCTCCATCTAGAGAAGTTCCATTTTAATCTGTTACTTAATAACATCAAAATCACTCATTGATTCATTTTCAATGGGCTGGTAAGTTTCCCTTTCTCTTCATGCCATAAACAAGGAGCCAGGAAAAATAAGGCTGGGAGAAAAGTCATTTTTAAATACATTAGAAATTATTAAAGGATTTTGAAGTAGACACGAATTGGGGCCAAATCAGAACAGCAGTT
>NW_007732175.1:32314-35919 GCF_000696425.1 Galeopterus variegatus
CTGTTCATGGTTCATTTAAACTTTGCTGAAATTAACTACACAATATAATAACATATATACAATACACAGGGAGAATTAAAGGAGGAGTGGGGAAGGGAGAAAATTCCAATATAGAAAAGATTTTGTTTAGTTTAGTTTTTTTATTATTTTTTTAACCATGCAGAATAATTAAATAACATGAATCTTGCTTGTTTCTGTTCAAATTTATTTAAACAGGTCACACTTGGAGGTATCTACACTATGTTTAAAAAGATTGACTTGTTTTAAATAAATTACCCTGTACAGCACTCAGAAAAATTTTAAATGTTTCGGTTATTTCATTCTTTTCATTTTGCTTCTGACAGTGCACACTATATATTTTATGGTTATACTGCTTTATTTAAAAATAAGACTGGAGGGCCAGCCCCGTGGCTCACTCGGGAGAGTGCAGCACTGGTAGCACCGAGGCCACAGGTTTGGATCCTATATAGGGATGGCTGGTGCACTCACTGGCTGAGAGTGGTAGAGAACACACCGTGCCGAGGGTTGCGATAACCTTACTGATCAGAAAAATAAATAAATAGATAAATAAATAAAAATAAGACTGAAAATATCAGTTATGCTAACACAGGGTGCAAATACACCTCTATGCACGGAAATCATCTTGCAAGCACTGAAGACAAAATTATGTTGATGACTTTATTCATTAAATGAATTTAAATATTACTTTAAAGGTTGTTACAGAGCTAAAAACATTTCTCTCCACCTAACTTTTCATTAGTTACATAACAAGACCAAATTAAAGACTTTGAATGCTAAAATGAAGGCTTATCCCATTTCTTGCCCTTTAAATAAGAATTCTTAACCCAGGCACCTTCCTGAGGTGTTAGCATATTGAAGTCAGCTGCAAAAGTTAGTGTTCATTCTGGGATAGTGTCCATGGTCCTTATTCCCTTTATCTGAAGTCTTGGTCTTCAACCTTGGATTCATGAATCAAACTCTGGCCCCTTTTAGTTTTCATAAGACTTTCTTTCTGCTCAGCTTTATGTCGATATTGGTACAGACACAGCTTCAGGTGAAAAACTATTCTTCTGACCTTGCCTTACTAGGATACCCTCTGTCAGGAGAAGGTAATTCATGAACTGAGGGGTTTAGCCTTCTTTTTGCCAATTAAAGTTCTTGAGAAGTAAGACATTGTTATGAAGGCACAGATCAAAAAGACTTGGGCCTGGAGCCTGCATCCACCTGCACATTACTAATTTCACTTAATTAGGATTTGACTTGGCTTATTATTTCTCCATTGAGCAGCATCTCTTTATAAAACACTCTACCAGGTACTGAATAAAAGATAAATTTTTAAAAACCTAATAGTTAGAATATATGGGAATATTAATAAGAATGCAATAAAAACTAAAAAACAAGTTAAAATGCAGTAAAAGTCACAAATAACACTCACAGTGCTGAAAATTTTCAAGGAGAGAAAGATTATAATTGCCTGGGGGGAGCCAAGGGAAGTCCCTCTGCCTAGAAGCAGGCAAGAGAGCATGCCTGGGGTCCATAGGCAGGAGCCAAGGTCAGCGTCCCCCACCCAGAAGTAGGCAAGCAGCACACCCAAAACAACACTTTTGTGCAGGTGGCCCACCACAGCCACCACCAGAGCCATGGCTGCCAAAAAAGTGACTCAACATCACAGCAGTAGCCACAGCCACCATGCAGGCACTCGATTGATTACAGTGACACAAGGAGAGTCACCAGTGGAGACCAGAAAAAGAATAGGACATCTTACTCCTCAAAGCCCACTCCAGAGTAATAGTGCTTTACCACAGAACCAGACATCAGTGTTGAGATACCAGAAATATGAAAACCCCCCCAAAATGACACCACCGAAAGAATACAGTAATTCCCAAATAGCAGACCCTATAGAGCAGGAAACCCTTGAAATGACTGAAAATTCTGAGTAGCAATCTTAAGGAAAATCACTGAGATATGAAAAGACTCAGTTAGACAATATAACAAAATAGGGGAAAAAAATCCAGGATACTAAGGAGGAAAATTACAGAGATTAATATCTTAAAAAAAAAATGTAGCAGAACTCTTGGAACTGAAAGATTCACTCAATAAAATAAAAAACACAACCAATAGCTTAAGCAGCAGGCTAGAACAAGCAAAAGAAAGTATTTCTGATCTTGAAGATAGTCTTTTAGAAATAACCCAGGCAGACAAAAAAATAAAAGGAAAAATAATTGTAAAAAATGAAGAAAGAGCTAGCACACAACCTTAAGTGCAGAAAGATTCGAATCATGTGTGTTCCAGAAGGGGAGGAGAAAGGAAAAGGCATGGAAAACCTATTCAATGAAATAATAATGAAAAACTTCCTAGGTATAGGGAGAAACATGGACCTTCAGATTCAGGAGCCTCAAAGATCCCCAAACATATTCAACCCAAAAAGATCCTCTCCAAGACACATCATAGTCAAACTGGCAAGGCTCAAAGACAGAGACAGAATCTTAAAAGAGGCAAGAGAAAAGTGTCAAGTCACTTATAAGGGAGTCCCTATCAGACTAACAGCAGACTTCTCAACAGAAACTCTACAGGCCAGAAGAATATGGGATGATATATCAAAAATACTAAAAGAAAAAACTGCCAGCCAAGAATACTATACCAAGCAAGGCTATCCTTCAGAAATGAGAGAAAAATAGTGTATTTTCCAGACAAACAAACTGTGCAAGTTCACCACAACACAACCAGCTGTACAAGAAATCCTCAAGGAAGTCCTGCATCTGGAATTTGAAAAATGCTAATTAGTGCAACGAATGCACAAGAAAGAATAATACACACTGGTAGAACAAAAACGCAAACAAGAAAGAGGAAGAAACTAAGATTTAGTTTCTTACCACTACAAAAAATAATAATAATAATGACAATGTAATAATGCCCTTGCTTTATTTCTGATTTTGGTAATTTCAGTCTTCTTTTTTTCTTGGTCAGTGTAGGTAAAGGTTTGCAATTTTTGTTCATCTTTTTAAAGAATCAGCTTTTGGTTTTGTTGATTTTCTCTACTGTTTTTTTAATTCTCTATTTCATATATTTCTGTTATAATCTTTGTTATTTCCCACTAATATTTGCTTTTGGTTTAGTTTGCTCTTCCTTTTCTATTTTCTTAACCTACAAGTTTACATTACCAACTTGAGATTTCTCTTATTTTTAATATAGGTGTTTACTGGTATAATTTTTCTTCTAAGCACTGCATGAGCCTGCATCCTATAAATTTTAAGATGTTATGCTGTGATTTTTATCCCAAAATATTCTCTAATTCCCCTGTGATATTTCTTTTTAACCATTGTTTATTTAGGAGAGTGTTGTTTAATTTCCACACATTTGTAAATTGTCTAAATTTCCTTCTGTTATTGTGGTCACAGAACATGTTTCCTATTATCTTAGTCTTTTAAAATCTACTAAGACTTATTTTGTGACCAAAAATAAAAAAACACATAAATAAATTTTAAAGAATAAATAAATAAGCCAGGCACAGAAAGAGAAATGCTGAATATCCTCACTTATGGGAGAGAGGGAGAGAGGGAGGGAAGGAAGGAAAGAAGGCAGGCAGGCAGGCAACAATAAAATGC
>NW_007732175.1:36776-38858 GCF_000696425.1 Galeopterus variegatus
AAGAGAAATGCTGAATATCCTCACTTATGGGAGAGAGGGAGAGAGGGAGGGAAGGAAGGAAGGAAGGCAGGCAGGCAGGCAGGCAACAATAAAATGCCGAATTTTCAGGAGAGAACAGATCTATAGTTACCAGAGGTGGGAAAGGGAGAGGGCAAGGGGTGTCGTGGAGTGATTGGATAAGGGACACAAGGAATAGTTATGATTTGTAATAATGAACATGCTAATAATATTGATGTGATAATCACATACTATACACAAATACTGATAGTCAACTCTATACCCCATAAATACGTAAAATCAATTATGATTCAATTCAAAAAATAAATCTAACAAAAAGAGGGAAACAAAAAAATGTTTAAAAAAATAAGAAAAAAGAAAATTTATATATATATGAAAAAAATTGGGAAAGCCAAGAACCAACCTTCAGAATTCTTAAAAGTCTCAGAAATTAGAGGATGTAGTTATTTCTGGAAATAGTGGTAAAAGGGACAGAGACTGAAATACAGGAGACCGTTTAAGAGTGAGGTCCCTCCTGTATTCCATGCTACTGGACTACTGCTCTCAAATGCTCTAATTATAGGCTTAACTCTTTTTTCTGAGGAATGTACAACAGAAGATCTCTGGATTTGGTAGGCACTAGGCAGAGTTCAAGGTAGGGAAATTTACTGCAAACAGAAGCACTAGACAATTGTATAGCTCCTGAATGTGAGAACTTCAGCTGTCTTGTCTATTAGGTCCCAGAACACTGCAGCCCAGGCATTGTCCTCAAAAAAAAGAAGGATGTATCATCTCTGGAAAATCTAACACATCCAGAAAAAGACTTAAAAACACTGATATCAGGAATCCCACACCATAAACAAACCAGATCCATTGCAGTGAAGCTTACTGCCGAAAAGCTCCCATCCACTTGCTCAGAGCTTCCAATCAGCTTTCAGTCATCTGCCCATAAACATTAGCAGAAAACGAAGAACTACAGACACCCAAGGAATGTCTCTAATGTGAAAGATAGAGACTGAACAAATTTTAAAATAGTATTTTTTTAATTGGAGGATGAATCAAAAGAAGAAAACATCAAAAAATAAAACTAAAAACTATCTCTAATATCTTCAAGAGAGAGATAATAACTGGTATTGCATACATGAAATAAGAACAAGATGCCATAAAAAAGAAATGGCCAGAGAACAAAAAGGATATTCTAAAAATTGAAAACATGTTAGCTAAAATGGCAAACTCAATGGGAGATTTTAAAAAATGATAAAATCCTCCATTAAAATAGAGCAAGAATTTAAAAAGAAAATAAAAGTGATAAAAAAATAATTAAGAGAACAGTTCCAAATATCCCAGTAATAGGAACTCAAGAAAGAGAAAATGGAGGGAAAAAAATTGTGAATAAAATAACTTAAGAGAGTTTTCCACAACTGAAATTCCAAATTAAAAGATCCCATCTAATGCCCAACACAGTGGATGAAAATAGACCCACTACAAAACATATCATCTTCAAATTTCAGAAGGCAGGGAACAAAAAGAAAATTATATAAGCTTTCATTGAAGAAAAGAATGGATCACCTACAAAAGAGTAAGAAATATTTTCACATTTCTCAAGCACTACATTAGAAGCTAGAAGATCATTCTAATGAAAAATTATCTCCAATTTTAAATTCTATACCAATTATCTGTCAGCTGTAACAGTGAACTAAAGACATTTCCAGACCTACAAATTCCCAACAATTTCACCTACCACAAACACTGTTCCAGAAAGCTACTGGATAATGTGCTCTTCTGAAACTAGGAAGAAAATAAGAAAAAGGAATGCATGAGACACTAACAGGAGCAGGACAGCCTGATGAGAAAACAGTCCAAAGAAATCCCCCGGATGAGAATGACAATTGTTCATGAAAATAGATGCACCAAGTATAAAAGAAATCCAGCCCAGGGTGATGCAGATCTGAGGATCTACAAGAAGGTTCTTCAAGATTAGGTTGATGGGGAGCAGATGTAGACAACTGGCAGAGTTTTAAGGTTGAATAGTTTTAGGTACCTACAAAGCTATGTGAACAAAAATTAAGTGCATACCAAAAAAAA
>NW_007732175.1:39137-41114 GCF_000696425.1 Galeopterus variegatus
TAATTGACAGAATAATGATAATGATGTTAAACACTAAGAGCTCCAACTGAAACTATGGTGAAAGATAATTCAAAAAATGATAGAATGGAAAGTCTGTGGGGCAGAGGAGAAGAGACAAGAAGGGTAAAAACTAAATCCTCATCCTTCATTGTAGGAAATCCATGCACAAAACTGAAAAATCAAGAAGTAACAATGAGAGCAGGTTATATTGATCTACAGGAATAAATATCCAGAGAATCAACCTAAAGAGTTAAAAAGGATTGCTTCAGGGGAAGAGGAATGGGGATGCTCTGAACTGATATTTTCCTTAACAAATCTTATAAAAATATTTGCTCTTCAAAATATACACACTCACACATGTATATATGATTTTAATAAAAGTAAAAACTTAGAAGATGGAAAGAAGGAAGGAAAGAAGGGCAGAGGGAGGGAGAGAAGGAGGAAAAGATGAGTAAATAGATAAGAGGAAATAGAAAACACCTGAGAGCCAGAAAGAATGACCATATGTTTGTAAAATGATAGGAATTTTAATGTTAAAAGCATTAATCAAGACATAGAATAACATAATGTAATCATTCAACAAAGTTAAGGTCATATTTTTTAATCAGCTTTAATTCACTTCTTTTATTCCTTTTTCTATGGGAAAACTCGACTAATTTTCCAGCTCTCTTACAATAAATCTAATTCTTGGCTGGCATTTTACCTTGGCCACAATGAAAGACAATATGCCTTCCAGCCTTGTCCATTCAGATAAAACCTTGTTATTGTTCTAACATTGTGTCTAAGCTGGGTTGGAGTCAGGAAGGCATTTTTTTCATAATTTCAGATCTGGCCTCTGTCCAGCTTAGGTGTTTTCCATTTTGTCAATTTTCACCCTACCATTATTTCCTAAATTTTATTCATAAGATGTTTTATGCATCAACTATATTTTTGCATGTATTTTCCTTAAATCTATCTAGTGTGAAAGAAGTTCCATTTATAATAAATCATGGAGTCTATAGAATTGAGGATAACATTTTCAAAATTTCTAAGTATTAAGGAGCCATAATTTATAACAGGAATCAACCAATGTAATTTAAAATGTAATTCCCATCTTAAAGTCTTAAGAATTTGGATATATCACTGTGTAAATCTGCACCCTTATGTTTACAAGAACACAAACTCTTTTAGCTTAAGAATAAATAAATAAATTAATTAATTAATTAATTTGGGGTTTTTCTTGGACCCAAAAAGTGAGATATACAATCAAATGCAGAGAAGCTTTACAGGAATGCTGTAAAGAAAGATGCCTTCTTTTTCTCTAGGATCTCACAATTTTTCATTTCTGTCTGTCAAGGTACAACATCTTTATTTTCTTTTTCTGGGTAGATCCATCTCTCTTTCTCCATCCACCCAGCAAAAAATGCTCTCCTACAGCTTTTGAGCAACCGTATAATGGTGGTCTTCAGAGATTAATTACTTTCAGGAATCCCAATTTCAAATTCTTAGAAAAGAGTATGTGACCCAGTTTGGGTCTGAAATCCATGGAGTCCAAACCTTATCTCTAGAAGTCTATTCCTTGAGTGTAAAAGAGGCACTTCTCAGGGAAGGAAGGCATATAGTGAGGATACCAACAGGTACCAACTATACTGCAAATAAAAGCAACTAAATCACACTGTAGTATTTCTAGCATATTCTAAATCATTATTGACATCACTGGACTGTGTCCATCATCTTGTTTTCCTTGTGAGTGTATACTATTGTGCAGTGCTCTTTCAAATAAAGAAAAATGTATTCACTACCTGCTGCTACATTATAGGTTCAACTAAAGGAACTTTTTTTTTTTTTTCTTTTTGTCTTTTTTCATGTCCGGCAACGGACCGCAACCCTCAGTATCGTGCCCGTACCGGACCGGGACCGGCAACGGGATCGCAACTCTCGGTGCTGCGCCCACCCCTTGCTCAGCCAGTGAGCAGGAACCGGTCTGTATGTGGGATC
>NW_007732175.1:41952-58615 GCF_000696425.1 Galeopterus variegatus
CCCCCCCGGCCACGCGGGGGCCGGCAGGGGCTTCGCCCCCGGCGGTGCGGCCCCCGCCCCTCGCTCAGCCAGTGAGCGGGAACCAGTCTGAATGTGGGATCCGAACCTTGGGCGGGAGCGCCGCCGCGCTCCCAAGCAGCGCACTGTAGCAGTGCGCCACCGGGCCAGCCCTAAAAGAACTTTTTAATGCACCTTGTAACTCATGTTTTTTTATAATCTTTTGATTTTCTTTTACTATCCTGACCTTTTAATCACAGTAAAGTGATTATTTATTTGGTTTCTTATTATGATTGATAAACAGCAGGATTCTTTTATATGTATATTTGCCATTCACTTTTATTGTGAATATTTTGTCTTTTAGTGTATATTTGTGCCCACTGCTTCAATCATTTTTGGAAGGAGAAAAAGTACACTTAAATGTGAATAAATCAATTACAATTTTACAAATATTTTTTTCATGTCCCACTGATGTCTCCTTCTTCAAAACATTCAACCCTGGGTTGAATTCTCCATTAAATATTAAAACTCTGCTGCAGGTAAACATGTGGAAAGAATAATTAAAATTTTACAATATAAAATAAATACAAACTCTGTTGCAAAATCAAAAAAACGTTTTAAAGTCATATTATTATTCATTCTGAATATTATTGAGAGGTATATTGAAGGGTCATTTTCCAATTAAATACTTCCCAACACATTCTTCCATTTTTGTTCTGTCTCTTATAAATCCCCTTTTACCTAATCATGTTTTAATTCATTAAAAAATATTTATTAAGTATCTAATATGTGTGAGGTAGAGAGCCAGATATAAAACAGAGACAGAGTCTGTATCGTGGAATTTATGTTCCAGCAGTGAAGGAGAGCAACAACAAATAAGTAAACAAATAAAACAATAAAAAGAGAGAAGGATAGATTCTATGCTGAGAATTAAGAGTGAAATGTTTTACGGAGGATTGGATATCACTTCTGGATAACCTGAGATCTAAATGACAAGAACGGACCAACCATGTTGAGATCAAAAGGAAGAGAATTTCATGCCAAAGACAAAGCTGGGCAAAGCCTGGGCAAAGGCCCTGTGGTGGAAATAGCTTGTATGTTCCTGGATCCTAAAGAAGGCTTGTGTAGCTGCAGTGGGGTGGAGAGGCATAGAGATGAGATCAGAAAAGAAGGCAGGGCTCAGACTTCTGTAAGCCAGGGTGCAGATCTACATTTACTCAATTGAAGATAAAGCCATAGCAGTATTTTAAGCAATCGAGTGGCAAGGTTGAACTTACATTCATAAAATATTGATATCACTCTGTAAATACATATAAATGGAGTTAGTAATGAAACAAATATTAGAGGAGATTTAGTTGTTTTTGTTGTCATCATTGTAAGTGTGTGTATGTGTGTGAATGTGGATACAAACTTAGTGAAAGATCCAGATTTCATACAGGTGATTATCAAATCTCATCTGAATTTGAGCTAACTTGTTAGCAATGTCAGCAATTTCAAACATAAAGATTTAAAGTCCTTATTTTCCACATGAATTTCAGTGTTTATCTCAACTGTACATTTATTTATTCAAGAATAATTTTGGAGCACCTGCTATGGGCCAGAAACTATACTAACTATACTGTAAACACAACATAGCAAATTTAGAATCTGTCTTCAGAGAGCTTGACCACTTAATGAAAATCTTAAAAATATTCTAACCTCCTTAGGGAAATAAATCAGAATCATTAAACTTAGGTGCTTCTTTGTTTTAAGTGTACGCAAACCATCTATTCTCTTAGAGAAAACTTGGCTTATTGCCTTGGCCTTTTCTTGAACCAAACTGATGCTTCTGTGTTGGGAAAATTAATAGTCTTCATAGGTGCTGGCAAGGCAAAAACTGTGTACCTGTGAATATGTGTATTGTCAATATCTCTCTTTGAACACCTTTATTCAAGGGCTCACAGTTAATATTGTCCTTTTTTTAGATAGTGGCTTCCCATGGGAAGCTTTTGGAACAATAATGTTACAAAACCCTCTTAAAGATTCCATAGCCAAGTAAATTTTTCCCATATTTTCTAAGGCAAAAAATGTAAAGCTTTCATGACAATTCTTAAGGTCTATTAAAGGATTTTTAAGATCCTTTAATTAAAAAAAAAACTTAAACGTTGTAATTAACTTTTTTGATATCACTGACCTGGAGTACACAAGATAATTTTCCCCCTAACCTGAAATATGCCACAAAGATTCTTATATACTCTTTGGGAGTTGTGGCCTTTTTAATCTACCAAATTCCCACCCAAACACACAGACACACATTCCCCCCCAAAATCACTGTTTCACGTACAACAATGTTGTTATTACAGCTGCATGTGTGTGTGTCTGTGCCTGTCTATGTGTTTTGTTCTGTTTTAACTTGTGGTGAGGCAAGAGAAACAAGTTACGCAATACGGGGAAAACAGAACTTATTTACTTTTCCACAAGAGTCAAATTGGAAGATTTTTGAAGATTTCTAAAAGAATAAATTTACCATTTAGAGGCGAGCATTTTATATCAGTAAAAGATGAACAGTTTTCATTAGTCTTGTGACTTAAAAATATAGGCTTTCTAATGTGAACATCTGAATTGAATTTTCCTATAATATTATGAAATTATTAATTATTAATATTCTTTTAAACACAAAAAGTTATTAAAGTAAAATGTATTTTGAGACTCTACCCTCTATGTGACAACCAACTTTTATTACTTTTTTATTTCATTAAAATTTATAATTACATTTCAGTAAATAACAAAATTTAAAGTTCAACAGTTACCAGTATTAAACATGGGGCATTTTAACATTAGTCTCTGCCGCTTATCCACCATCAAGGCTGTGATGGATTATCACATCAATTAAAAGCTTGTTTATGTTCCCTGTAGGTGTGGATATAAGTGGAGCCTGGCACTGGGGATTTTGATGCTGATGTAAAACATTTCAGATTAAATAAAACCTTGTGCACCTGGGAAATCAAATTTTACCTCAGCCTGTATTTATTATGACACCATAGGACTTGTGTTTTATGGATTCAGGATGAGAAAATCATTAAAAATATACTTGTCACATTAGAGAATCATTTATAATTACTTCCTCAGGGATTGCTATTAGCAATATATTGTTACGCCTTCTCCTTCTCTGACCATCTTACCCTTACATAATATATGATTTTCTATGGTTAACTAGAGAATTTACTGTCCAAGAACATTACTGATGTTGGGGCTTCCTCCCGAGTCATAACTTCTTTCATCACTAAAATTTTCCCCAAAATAGGAAGGTTTTTTGTTTGTTTGTTTTTAAATCTACAAACATCCTCACTTTTTCTCAATCCAGTTTACTTACTGTCAGTCTTCTTCAGATTTTCAGCACATTTAAAAAGAGAAAGTCTAACTCTCCAATGGCTTAAAAGACAATAAGCCAAAATAAAAAATCTAAGCCTGGGATCTAAGCCAAAGAATCAAACCCACGTGAGACTAGAGTTTTCCAGTGAATATACCTAGGAAACCTAAAATTCAAAAACAAGGTCATATTGTGTAAGGACACAAGTATACATTTTATCTTCACATAACAGATCATCTCTAGGGCTCTTTTCCTACCAGAAATCATAATTATATCCATCAGTCACTCTGGGGCAGTATCATCAAGCTGATAATGCACCTGCATCGTCTCTGCCAATCACACTGCCACAGAAACTAGAGGGGAAAAATTATGCTTCTCAACAGTTTTGTCTCTGAGCCTGTGAAACAGCCATTATCTCCATGGTAATCTGTATTTAAGACAGCCTTCCAATCCTTATCTGTTTTACTTTTAAGTTTGTTTTTATGCTTTTATAGATTCATTTTGAAAAGTATTTCATTTAATCACTTTTCCTTATTTCCCCAACTTAGTAAGACATGTTTCACCTCATTATATAAAAACAAGATATTTCTATGGAAATACATATCTATATATACACGTATATATATATACATATATATATATATATATATATATACTGCATAGAAAATATACCTGATATTAGAATAGACTAATTATATAAAAACTCATTGACCAACAGAAAACAAAATTCTTTAGAAAACTAAGTACTGAATGTGATAATATAGAGAGATGAAATTTATTAAAACTATACAGAAAATATAATTGACAATTGTAAAGTCATTATGTAAATGAAACATCAACCAATGTAAAACATGAAATTCTTTAGACATCTAACAAGTACTGATTTCAATAAAACACAGTTTTTTATTTTTTGAATATGTAGTAATTTTTGATGTTTTGAAGATACGAAGAAAGACCAAATTTTCCATTATACAAATATCAGTCCTTATGTTATATTAAGGAATCTATATCATTGTTTCGTTTTCTTTTCTGAATGTTATAGTCCTAACTAACCTGCTAAGAATAAACTATATCTATTAATTATCAAAGTAAGATTCCAAGAAATTTTTTCTTCTAAAACTCACATGTAGATAACGATGTCTTTGTGAAGCAAAATGAATTTGATTTGCTTTCGAGATTTCCTACTTGGGCTCCACTAGCACCTGTTTTTGTTATGTGCCATGCAAATAACATATGTGCCTGAATATGGAAAGTATATGTAATTCTGAAAGTTTCACACTGATTAAGCCAAACATATCTGAATACATAATTCATAATTGACTTACGACCATAAATCCAAGTCAATGTTTTAAATGTTTAGGTATCCAGAAATATACAGCCTTTGTATGATGGAATTACATAGCTATTAACACTTATGTTTTAAAAATATTTAATGACATGAAAATGCTTATAAGATTGCACAATAAAACAATATGTGAATGTATATGATATGGGTCCCCAGTTTTGTTGTTACTGCCAGACACACTCAGGAACATGTCTGTGAGCAAACTGAAAAAGCAAAACAGGACTAGTAGGAAGTACACTAAATAATAGAAATGGTTTTCTATTAATTTTTCCAGATGGTGACTTTTTTCTTTGTCTATATTTATTATTTTCAGAGTTCTACAATGGTTTTTAATTCTTTCATATCATTCAAAAATTAATAAACATTATTTTACAAAGTAGAAGAAAATACACTATCCATTATTTTACTACCATGATACAAGCCTTAGTAGCCTTTTCTTATATACTTTTTCATAGCATTTACTTAGTCATAACCATTAACTTACATTAGCATTCTTTTCAGTACATTTTTCTATTGTCTTTACATAACCTTAAAAATTATCTTTTTAATTGCCTTTTTAATAGTGCACTGAGTGTTTATACTATACTTTAGCTATTTCCTATTTTTTTGATGAATAAATAAATAATGAATGAATGAAGAATCAGTGAATGAATGAACAGTTCTGTGCAGAGTTTTCTTTGTTTGGTTTTGTCCTATATTTTAATATCGAGACAAAAATTTACCTCATGGGTACTGAGTTTTTAAAAACTGTCCAAAACCTCAAGATGATTTTATGCATGTAACATAATCACAGCCACCTTAAGGAAGATAAATACTCAAGTGATACTTGCATAGTAAAAAATAAGAACATTTCTTTCTCAATGAAAAAAAGTTACACTATATTATTTCCAGGAAAATCTGGTGTCTAGAATGCTGGGGGGAAAATGTTGTAAAAAAAATGTATTTTCCTAACTCTTTAATTAGTTCAAGTAACAGCCTTCAACATGGCTGACTCGCTGCGTACAGCAACTGAAATTTCTCAAAGTAGAAGGGCCTCAACAAATGGAACAGCAGCCGTATCCTTATAGTGGCATTAGTATGAGCAGGAGACCTCACTGACAGCTACGTGCACATGTAACATTTAGGAATAATATCCTACCATTGCTATCACCTCTAGCCTTTGTGAGCTATTGCTTTGTTAATATTATAATCATTCTTTTTTCCCCCATAAATATGTGTTCTGTGGGTGGTAAAGGTGATGTAGATATATGGTTGCAAACATATGAAAAGTAGTAATAAAGAACCCTTCAGTCAAGTGATCAAAAAAATTATTATTAGGTTATAAATATAGTAATAGTACAGACTTGATTTTAGTTTATATGAACAAAGGATATTTCAATAACCTTTTGCTTCACTGAAATTCATCCATTGGCCCCAAAAATGTGAAGTTCTGGGTCTCTAAAAGTTATGTCAAATTGTACTGGCATTCCAAAACACAAATATATTCTTTCTGAGTATATACTTCCCTTAAATGATTTTATGACATAATTATTATTACATGGCTAAGTGAGTTAAATTATTTGTCAAAACACAATAAAAATCTCCCAAGATGAGTATAGTTACTCCTGGTGCCCCAGTTCTAACAATTGTCCCCACTGGTATATGTAAAAGGCTGTTATCCTTTGGTGTTGGATAGGAAATGGGGATGTTTAACAGCCTACTTAATAGCCAGAGCAGCCATCCCGCAAACTTCTAGGGTCAACTCATCCACACCTGCAGGTCAGCCAATCCTGTTCCTGGTTGGGGAGATTAAAGAAGCCTAATTTGTCACCCAGCATCCTGGCATTTAGTCATCTTGCTGGTACTTCCGCATACATTTTTGTGACTACCCTGTTGAAAGGGTTTTTGACATTTCCCTTGTGACCAAACTTTTCTTTTTTAATTTTTAGTCTTCTACACTAGTTCCAGCATTGATTCTCTGTTTTGTTTCTCCACATTGAATGCCTACTTGGATGGCATTAGTTTCACTTGAATCTACCTTCATGACTGTCACAGATTTCATAGCATGCCTCAGAGCAACAGCCAGCCTGCCTAGGTGCTTTCCAAGAGTTTAATGGCAGACTTCTCTGTTGCCATGATCTGCCTGCCAACTAGGAGACTGGCTGAACCCTTGATTGTTTCTCCCTTATTCCCAAGACTGTCCTATCCAAAGACATCTCTTGACCATCATTATATTCTCATTGTACAGTTAGCATTCCCCTTTCCTTTTCCTGTGGTCCTCATCTTTATCTTGGTCAGGTCAAGCATCCCTACTACCCTTCCTGGTGTGTTAAGTTACTTAATTCTGGTTCTCATTTCAGGGGAGCTAGTCCTAAATTTGACGGCTTGTCTAGCGTAGCTCTCCCCAGTATGACTACCAAGTACAGTACAAGCTCACCTCCAGCTATTTCCAGTATGTCCCCTCCTTCCCCCCAAAAGTGGCTATTCTCTGTACTGAGGACATCATTGCACAACTTTATTCACTTTATGCCTCTCATCTGGAATATTTTCCCTCTAGCCAATAGGAAGTCTAAAACCTAAAGGCAGAGGTGACAACAGGCTGCCTGCAGGTGAAACATGGGCTGAAGGCATGCTTTTTATGGACCACACAGAGGCCAATATGAGGGTGCTTCAAAACATTTGTGGAAATATAGAATTAAAAGATAATAGACATCTTTCCATGAACTTTTTAAAATACCCTTGTATTTAGAAATTGGAAATTTCTATGTAAAAATCAAGATTTCCATCTTCACTTGAAAAACAGGCATGTCTGGTTACACTGTCCTTCATGGCAACAATTGGCTAGAGCTGAATGGGTATGGAACTCTTTTGATAGGGCAAGGTGTATTCTCCTTGATCTAGCCCAGTTTTCATTTCTCCTTGTTTCTTAGACTGGGTTGCTATAGGCATTTCAACTTTCAGTCTCTGAAATGAAGTTCTAATAGCAAATAGTGAAACAACCATTCAGGGTCCTTACCCTGCACCTACAGAGTCCTTGTCTATTATGTATGCCAGTAGAAACACAAAAGACAGCACTGAACAGAAAGAAGCTTTACTGTGGGTTGCACAAGCCAAGAGCAAGGTCGGTCTTACAACTTAAACTAAACTCCCCCAATAGACAAGGGTTACAGCTTTTAAGATCTAACTATAGGAGCTTATATATATTTAACAAGAGTCTGGGTTACTTTTATGCATATTCAAGTAAGTGTTAGCAAGCACATGCAGTATGGTGCATGTTACGTATAACCCATGTTCTCCTGGGGGTGGAAATTTAAGCGTTGAAATGAAGAGGGTTGGCCTTGTGTTGTCAGAAGGGGGAATGTTGGGCAAAGTTGAGAATAGTGCTGCAACTTCCCTGATCTGTCCAAAACGGATTAGTACTAATTGAGAGTTCAGCATTGGTTGTTATCAAAAAGCTACTTTCTTGCCAAATCAGCAATGTTGAATGAAGGGGAGAAAAGGAGAAAGACTGATTATGGGGAGAAAGGAAGGAATGGGGTAGCTCTCAGTCAGAAAGGAGTGGGTGTTGGTAGTTCTCGGGAGGAAAAATATCTCCACGTTCTCTGTAGAATCATAACACTATTTAATCTAAATAAAGTCAACCATTTTGTCTTTGTTTAATGAGCTTACTTAATATAACTTAACGAATACTTCTTGAGTCTTGCTTCCTACCAAGCATTAGGTGAGGAAATGAAGATAAAGAGAAGAGAAAGGTACATTTCAACCTTCCCGGAGTTCATAATGTAGTCAGTATAACAGAAATCTAAACAAGTTATTATTATACAAATGCAATAAGAGAGTTATACAAAAAAAGCATGAAAAGAAACTCTCTAGACATTAGCTGTGTGGCATTCAAAGAGCTAACTTCTTCACAGACGTTACTAATAAATGACTAACAGGTGGGATGGCCTTTATCAATTTAGTTTTCACAAGAGTATTATAAATATCTCTGTTATCAGTTGGGCTGCAAGCTCCTGGAAGTCTTAATTGTGATTCTGAATAAATTGAAAAACATCTGCCTCGATAATCATGAAGCACTAAGAAATCAGTATCACACTTTAAAATATAACTATATTTTAAATGTTTGGGTTAAGTATTCTACTTGATAGATTTTATATAAATTAGTTGTTACAGCTACCAATGTTTTGGAATATTTTTCAAATATAGTGCAACCTCTTTATTTCAGATTTAGTTCAAATAAGAATTATTTTGAACAGTCTCAGAATTATTACAATTCAAACTCACATCAATCTATAAAGACAATTCTAGCTTTAGTTTGTGAGTCGTTTTACAAAAGCAAGCTCTACTTTTCCCTGACTTTGACCTATTAATCTCTTTCCCCTCCAGGAACATCCTTTCAAATTTCAAATATTTTAAAAGAGTTGTGATATTTCCCTCAAAAACTCACTCATTTACTTATTTTTTATATGTGAAAATATCTTTTAATCATTCACATGACTTCATTTGCACTTCATTATTTTGCCATCTTTTTTGCCTCCCAAATGTTCCCCCCTTTTGTAAACATTCCTTGTAAAACATAGCACTCAGAACAGAAGACAATGTTTTAGATTTTGAATGATCAGGCACGAGTTTGGCAGAATTATTTTTCTTGATATGGACAATATTCTATTTGAGCAAGCCTGATATCCAATAATTATTTGGGGCAGCACATCATATTGTAGACAGGCATTGAACTTAACTTATCCATCTGTCTCTTCTTAATGAGATGTTTGGCTTGATCTAGTACAGCATATGATTAGACAGTAATTTTGTAAATATAATAAACCTATCATTTTAACAGCAGCATTACTATAAGAGCTATATATTTCACATTTCTTGAAAGAAATTTTTTAGCGTACCTTTCAACACTGTCTACAATGTTCACTCTGTAGGAGACACTTTTCATGGTATGGAGTCCCTAAGGACCAAGGAATCCTAGAATTGTAATTTCATCACCCAATCATTTGCTCTAACATAGAACTTTATGTTATTATGTTAACAAAAAAATAAAATTCACTATTGTAGAAATCACCCTGTTGTTGAAGTGACTATGATAATAATCATGAGCCTGATGTCAGAGAGGAAAAGCTAAACAATGACGTGTCAACATATGTCTTGCTGATAACTGCATACCATTTTATTCAGTAAATAACTGAGAATAAAAATGTTAAAACTTGTGGTTGACTAAACAGTGGCCTCCCAAGATGTCTATATTCTAATCTCTAGAACCTGTGAATATGTTAATGTATGGGACAAAAGGGACTTTGCAAGTGTGATTTAGTTAAGGATCTTGAGAGGAGATTACCCTGCATTACTTGGGTAGGCCCAATGTACTCACAAGAGTCCTTATAAGAGGGAGGCAGGAGGGTCAGAGTCAGAGAAGGCCTTGTGACAATGGGAGTAGAGGTCAGAGTAATGTGAGGCCACAAGGCAAGAAAAGCAGGAGCCTCTAGAAGCTAGAAAAGGCAAAGAAGTGGATTCTTACCTATAGCCTTCAGGAGGAAGCCTGATCCATTTTGAATTTCTGACCTGCAAAATTGTGAGAGAATAAATTAGCATTGCTTTAAACCACTAAGCATGGTAATTTGTTACAGCAGCAACAGCAAACTAATATACTTCTTAACCAAATGTCCCTGGTAAAAAAATGTACTCATCTAACAGTCTTTCTTGGAAGTGAAATAAAATACTTTTATTTATTCCGAGAGATATTTATTAAAGAACATCAAGCTTTTTTATTCTTCCTAGTAGTGCCTTCAGTATTTTGACTTTTTTCAATCCTGCTATACTTTACACGTAATACATGGAAAGAAATTAGTATGATGAATATAATATTTTTTATATTTGTCATGGGTACTTAAATTGGTAGAATATATTTTCAAACTACCATTGGTTTCTAACACCAAAACAAAGTAAACACCAAATAACCTAAAATGGTACTAAAAAGGCTCATTCTCTTTATCAATGACTAATTCATTAATTAATTAGTAATCCAGAAACACTTATTATATTATTATTAACTCTTCCTAAATGATAACTTAGGCCTTAAAGGCTAATTTTGGGTAATAATAAAGGATTTAAAACTTTGTTTAGAATAACAGAATAGTGTTAAATAAAGATTACACAATTCAGATGTTTGGAAACAGTGTAAAATGCTATGACTAAAATCTATATAAGTCATTATCTATCAAGTTAATACATTTCTAAATGATCATAGAATGCTTTAGACAGGAAAAGAAAAGCAATAAGCTGGAGGTTTCGGCCGTTCATTTCCTGAAATGCTTTAAGATTTATGAAACGAAATTGATTTGTGAAATCAAACAGAATTGGTGTATTTACCTTTCATTAACATGAATGCAACTCCACCACTAGTCAAAAATATTAATCACATCAATTATCCTTAAGCAATTTCTACTTTATTATTGAAAGCATAAGTATTCATTTTCCCAAGTATTCAATAAGAATGACTGTCAAATTAAAAACAAAACAATAAATTCTACAATGTGTGGTGAAACAATAAAATCATTTAACATAATTGAATATTCCCACCAAGACATAAACATTAATCTCAAGGGTAAATCAAGAAGCAACATGATTTATGGGGTAGTCAGACGTCTCAAGTTCTACAGCTAACTCTGTCACTAACAACATTCCTTAAATCCACTGGAAATAATTGATTGTGATTTATCCCTGTTTATGTCAATCACCGCAAGGACTCTGAGTCACCTTAACTTCCCACACTCTAATCTTCCATAGCACCCTGTACATACTTTATTTCTGTTCCCTCTGTCACTCATCCCCAACTCCTGAAATCTTTCCTGTGTCCCTCAGAATTCATCTGAGGCAATACTCTATATCCTAAACTCAGTCTCTGAATATTCCCTTCACTTTCTTGCTTCAACATCACATGGCTTTTCTTTGTTTTCCTTATAGTGGTTCTTTTGTTTTGTACAGCCCTTGTAGCAATAACTTAACTATACACAGAAGTGACTTAAAACCACATGCACGTGTGCGCATGCACACACACTATCACTAAAAGCAAAGTCAGTGTATCCTAAACTCAATTTAGGTTGGTCAGATCTCAAAAATGCCTGTGGCCACTCCATTGCTGTCCAACAAAAGGACAAATGTAGCAGAGGAAGTTAGATTGACAGACAGTTGTCTTAACTGATTGAGGTCAAAATAGTTAATTTTTGCAAATATTGCAAAAGCATGTGTCCCTACAAACGTATAGCTACAGCCCCTCCCAGGAAATAAGCTCCTGGCAGTGAGGGGCCCTAGAGCTCCAGCTACATTAGCTTTATGAGGACCCACTGTTGAAGCATCCAGCTTCTGACCACTAACTACCTCCTATATTTCCATCATACTCCTTCTGGTACCACAACTAATGATGCTTTTTGGTTTTTACCTCTTTGTTTTGAAATAACCTCAGTCTTACAAAAAGTTACGAAAACAGTAAAAATGGTTCCTATGTATACTTCTCGCAGCTTCCTTAAATGTTAACATCTTATACAGCCAAAGTATAACGATCAAAGGCAGGAAATTAAGATTGACTCAATACTATTAACAAACCTACAGACCTTATTTGAATTAAACCAGTTGTCGCATTAATACATGTGTGTGTGTGTGTGTGTGTGTATGTGTGTGTGTGTGTGTGTGTATTGGCTTTTCTTTGTTTTCCTTATAGTGGTTCTTTTGTTTTGTACAGCCCTTGTAGCAATAACTTAACTATACACAGAAGTGACTTAAAACCACATGCACGTGTGCGCATGCACACACACTATCACTAAAAGCAAAGTCAGTGTATCCTAAACTCAATTTAGGTTGGTCAGATCTCAAAAATGCCTGTGGCCACTCCATTGCTGTCCAACAAAAGGACAAATGTAGCAGAGGAAGTTAAATTGACAGACAGTTGTCTTAACTGATTGGGGTCAAAATAGTTAATTTTTGCAAATATTGCAAAAGCATGTGTCCCTATGAACGTATAGCTACAGCCCCTCCCAGGAAATAAGCTCCTGGCAGTGAGGGGCCCTAGAGCTCCAGCTACATTAGCTTTATGAGGACCCACTGTTGAAGCATCCAGCTTCTGACCACTAACTACCTCCTATATTTCCATCATACTCCTTCTGGTACCACAACTAATGATGCTTTTTGGTTTTTACCTCTTTGTTTTGAAATAACCTCAGTCTTACAAAAAGTTACGAAAACAGTAAAAATGGTTCCTATGTATACTTCTCGCAGCTTCCTTAAATGTTAACATCTTATACAGCCAAAGTATAACGATCAAAGGCAGGAAATTAAGATTGACTCAATACTATTAACAAACCTACAGACCTTATTTGAATTAAACCAGTTGTCGCATTAATACATATGTGTGTGTGTGTATGTATGTTTGTGTGTGTGTATGTTTGTGTGTGTGTGTGTGTGTGTGTGTGTGTATATATACACACACACATACTTTTATTTTTGGTCTGTGATTTAATCCAGGATCCCATAATGCATTTAGCTGTCATTTTTAATTTGGGATAGTTCCTCATTCTTTTTTTTGATTTTTATGAATTTAACACTTTGGAAGAGTACTGACCATTTATTTTGCCAAATATCCTTCAATTTGGATTTGTCAGTATTTCTTTAAGATTAAAATCATGTTATATATTTTCAAAATAATACGACAGGAGGGGTATACCCTTCTCAATGCATCATATCAGGTGCTGCTTTAGTTGAGTGTCCCATTACTGCTGATGTTACCTTTGGTCATTTGGTCAAGGCATTATCTGGAGGTTTCTCCATTGTAAAGTTAGTATTTTGTCTTTATTAATAAGTACCTTGTAGGGAGAGGAGACTATAAAAATACTGTTTCCTATAATACTTTGTCCACTGATTTTAGCATCCTTTGATGATTCACACCTGTAACAATTATTACCGGAATGTTTACCAAATGGAGATCCAAAACCATTGACCCTACTGGGACCTCCATTCCATTGGTCTTTCCAACGTTACTTTATTCTTAAAACTTTGGTGTCCTCCCTACCCTCTGCATCTAGCTTAAATTCAGTGCTCAGTCCTTACAGTCACTTCCTTGTCTGTACCCCCAACTCTTTTACCCTTCTCTTGTTTCATTGCACTTCCTGTGAAAACCACAGCTGTTCACCTACTCCTTTCCTGGATCTTGAAATGCACTTGAGAATTGCTGAAGAAAAGCACACAAGCAAGCTGACTGCTCTCTCTTAAAATAATGTCTGTAACCTCAAGGGAATCCCTAATGTTATCAAGTAATTGAACTATATATTTCTAGTTCATTATTACTGTACAACTCTTCACATGATTAGGGCCTCATTTTAATTTAATCACCTTTTTAAGTGCTCTATCTCCTAATATAGCCATATTCTGAGGTACTAAGAGTTTCTCCATTTCAACATATGAATTTTGGGGAGACACAACTTAGCCCATAATATATGGCAATTCCAAATTTTAAATTTTCGATTACACCTTCCTCCCCAGATCCAGATATATATACAGATAGCCTCAACATCTCTACTTAAATATCTTACAGATTTCTCAAAATCAACATGTCCAAATTAAACCACTGATTCTGTTCTACAAAGCTGCTCCACCACAGCCTCCCTTGTCTCAAGTCTCAGTTGCTCCATTTAACCATCATTCCATTGCTCTGATCAAAAACCTTGGAATCATCTTTGATCCTCTCTTTAACTAACAGCTCACATCCAATCCACTAGGAAATCATGTAACTCTACCTTCAAAATACATTAAAAATATGACAATTTATCATGTTCTTTACTGCTATCACCATGAACTAAATCACCACCATTTTCTACATTACTGCAATAGCTTCCCAGGAGGTCTCCCTCTTGCCCTTTTATAAGCTGTTCTCAACCTAGAAGCCATAAGCAATGCTTTTAAGACATAAATCACATCATATTATTTCTCTGCTCAAACTCCTTCAATGGCTCTACATTTCACCTGGAATAAAACCAAAAGTCCTTCCAATGGACTCCAAGGCCCTCCCCTGCCCAGCCCATACTCTCTGACCTACTCCTGTTCCTCCCACATTTACTACACCTCAGCCCAACTGGCCTCCTGCTACCCTAAAACACACCAGTCATGCTTCTGCTTTAGTGACTTTGTTTCATCTACTCCCTCTGTCTAAAAAGCTCTTCTCTCAGAGATCTGCATGGCTAGCTCCCTCACCTTCTTCAAGACTTATTTTAAATCTCGTCTTATCAATGAGAACTTCACTGCCAATCCTATTGACTACTGCTCCTGAGCCCTGCCAATCTCACCCTGCCACTCTCAACCTGGCCTTTTTCTTTGTTCTTGGCATGGATTACTATTTAGCATGTTATCTAATTTATTTATTCATTATATTTATTTTTATTGTTTATCTTCCAGATCTGGAGTGTAAATTCTATACTACAGGGATCTTTATTTATTTTCTCCCCTGTTATATCCAAAGGGCCTAAGGCAGTGTTTGAGACTTTATAGGTGCTCAATAAATAGCAAGAAAACAAATTACCCAATTAAAAAAACAACCTGGGTAGACATTTCTCTAAACAAGACATACAAACACGAACAGGCATATGAAAAAAATGCTCAACTTCACTAATCATCAGAGAAATGCAAATTAAAACCACAATGGGATTATCATCTCACACCTATTAAAGTGGCTAGAATCAAAAAGATGAAAGATAAATGCTGGCAAGGATATAGAGAAAAGTGAACCCTTGCATACTATTGGGAATGTAAATTAATACAGCCATCATGTAAATCAATATGGAGGTTTCTCAAAAAAAAACAAAAAACAGTACTACCATATAATCCAACAATTCCACTACTGGGTATATATCCAAAGGGTATGAAAACAGTGTGTAAGAGAAATATCTGCACCCCCACGTTCATTGAAGCATTATTTACAATATCTAAGATATGGAAGCAACTTAAAGGTTCATCAATGGATAAATGGATAAAGGAAATATGATATATCTATAAACATATATATGCACACACACGCACAATGGCATCTATTTGTCCTCAAAAAAAAAAAAAAAAGAAAAAGAAAATCTTGTCATTTGAAACATGATTGAAACTGGAGGACATTATGTTAAGTGAAATAAGCCAGACACAGAAAGACAAATACCACATGATCTCACTTCCATGTGAAATCTTAAAAAGTCAAATTTATAGAAGCAGAAAGTAGAATTGTGGTTACCAGGGGCCTGTAATAGGGAGGGAGATTGGAGAAATGTTAGTTAAAGGATACAAAATTTCAGTTAGACAGGAGAAATAAGTTCAAGATATCTATTGCACAACATGGTAAATATAATAAAAATAATATAATAAAACAAATGATATGTAATAAATAATAAATACAGTAAAATAAAACAATGCATTTTATACTCAAAAATGACTGAGTTTAGATTTTCTGTTTTCACCACCAAAAAAGTGATAAATATGTGAGGAAATACATATGTCAATTATCACAATTTAGCCATTCCACAATGCATGCATATTTTAAAATGTCATGTTGTCTACCATGAATATAATCAATTTTTATTTGTCAAATAAATAAATAAATATTTAAATGTATGAGTGAATAAATGAATGACAAGCCTTATGTACATCACTTATCTTCTTGAGCCTCGAATTATTTACTTCTATAATACAAAGGTTAAATTACATAATTTCTGTTGTATATTTCAACCACCAAAATTTAATCTTATGATTCTGCAGATCTCACTTAGAAAAAAATTAATAGATATATGATAATCCAACTTTACCCAACAGATAAATTTGGTTATTCTAAATATTTTCTTAAAGATTCTTTTAAAAAAACAAATTACTGCTAATGCATTATATAGGCATTGGGAGTCTTGTGACACAGAAATAGGAAGGAAATGTCACCCAAAATGAAGTATTTGAGGTGTCTGTCAATTGAAGGT
>NW_007732175.1:59240-61619 GCF_000696425.1 Galeopterus variegatus
ACAGAAATAGGAAGGAAATGTCACCCAAAATGAAGTATTTGAGGTGTCTGTCAATTGAAGGTCAATGGTAAATGAAGATAAAATGGCTTCAAAATGATCACATAAATCAATAAGCAAATGACTTTGATTGCAACTATGATTTAATTAATTATAGGGGCACATCTGTTGCATTAATCAAGTTAAAATCAGCAACAGAATTTCAATAGAACATGGAACCTGAGGAGACCTTGCTTTTTTTAAAATGAACTTTTTATTAAAGAATAAATACTTGCAGAAAAGTGTACAAGTCATGTACTTACTGCTTAGTGAAGCTTCACAAAGTGAATATAGTCATGTAACTATCTCTCAGATCGGGAACCAGAATTAAACTAGCACACTAGATGTCTCCCTAAAGTACCTGGCTTGCCACTGACTCCCCCACTCTCAACAACAACCACTACTCAGACTTCTAACCTCATAGATTAGTTTCGCCTGTGTTTGAATTTTCTATAAAAGTCATCATACAGTGTGTACTGTTTAGTGTTTGGCAATTTTTGTTCAACATTCTTTGTAATATTTATTCATGTTAATGTGCATAGCTGTAGTTCATTCACTCTTCTTGATCTATAATATTCCATTGTCTGCATACACCATAGTTTATTTTTATACTGTTGATAGATGTTCAGGTTGTTTCCAGTTTATATCTATATAGATAGTGCTGCTACAAACTTTTTTGTGTATGTCATTTGATGAGCATTTTTCTTGAGTATATGTCTTGAAGTAGTATTGCTGGTCATAAGGTATGCTTGTGTTCAGTCTTAGTAAATACTACAAAATGGTCTCCCAAATTGGTGATTATAATTATACTCTTACTTTCAATGTATGACATCTTCAGTTGTTTCTCACTTTCTTCCACACCTAGTATTTTCTATCTTCATTTTACTTATTCTGGAGTATGTGTAGTGGTATCACATCAATTTAATTTCTGTGTGTTTGTGTGGTTTTGAAATTGCATGTATACAATAAAGTGCACATGTCTTCATTGAGCTTGATGAATTTGTACATATGTATACATCCAAGGTGACCACCATCTACAGCAAGATATAAAACATACTCACTCAGCACTCAGAAAATTCTCCCTTACTCTTTTTCAGGTAGTATTGTCCAAGAGATTACAACTATTCTGACTTCTCTTACTGTAAATTAGTTTTCCTTATTCTTAAACTTCAAATAAATAGAACCACACTCTTCTGCGTCTGTGAGAGTCATCCATGTACAGATGCTCCTCAATTTATGACGAGGTTATTATCTCCATAAACTCATTATAAATTGAAAATACTTTTAAGTTGAAAGTGGATTTTTTATTTAAAGTATTTTCAACTTACAGTGAGTTTATCCAGATGTAACCCCATCATAAATTGAGGAGGGTACTGAATGGCACCACTTTCATACCATCAATAAGTCAAACCATCCTAAGTCAAACCATCATTAAGTGGGGGACCATCTACACTGCATGGAGCAATACAGTAGTTTATTCTTTGTGTTGCTTTGTAATATTACAATTTATAAATATGCCACAATATATTGGTCCTTTCTACTGTTGATGAATATTTGGGTTGAGTAAAGCTGCCCTGAATATTTTTGTACATTCCATTTGTTGTAATCATTTCTTCAGGATACATATGGGGGAAGGTAGTTTTGGATTCTAATCTGTTCATTAGTATCCATTAGAATGATATTTCTTTACTCCTGTAAAGGAAAAGAAAAAGCTCTCCTTCCTATCTCTAGGTATCCTTGGTCTTTAAGAAAAGACAGATTAACAAGAGAAAAGCTTATAAATTTAATATGTTTTACATGACATGGTATCCTTTAGAAGGAAATGAAGACCCCAAAAAACAAGTATGTTTGTGTATTTTTATGCTTAGGTTTGATGAAGAGGTGGATAGTCAAGGAGAAGTATAATTGGACTAAGGGGGTATATAAACTGGGGTGAGGGGACTTAGAAAGGACTGTTTGTCCAGATTATTCTCTGTGTCCTTGTGTCGTCAGAGATAAGGATGCTCCTTCCTCTGGGTATAGAGAGGGCATCTTTCACATGAAGGTTGTACAATCTGCTTCAAGGGAGAAGGGCAAGAGGACGATGAAAGTGGCCTTCCTGCTCCTGTTCTCTAAAATGTCGAGGATTTTTGTCATTTTGGTATTTTGGTGTGGCACATCTTGAACGTCATCATTCCAATAACACACTTTCTTGCTTACTATAGCTTTATAGAAAGTCTTTATATTTTGTAGTCTATGCTCTCCAACTTTGTTCTTACTAAAGATTTTCATGGTTGTTCTAGGTAGTTTATATTACAATATATATTAAAAGCAGCTTGTCAATTTCCACCAAAAAAAAAAAAA
>NW_007732175.1:62382-64719 GCF_000696425.1 Galeopterus variegatus
AAAAAAAAAAAAAGACTGGGATTTTGATTGACATTGTATTAAATCTATACATAGATTTGGGAATAATTGACATTTTAACAATATTAAGTTTTCCAATCTATAAACATAGTATGCTTCTCCATTTATGTGTTCTTTGCTTTTTCTCAGCAATGTTTTATAGTTATAAATGTAGAAGATTTCACAACTTTTGTAGATTTATCTCTAGGTATTTAATTATATTTTAACAATATTGTGAATGGTGTTCTTGTTTATTTTCTATTTGTTCATTGCTAATATATGGAAATACAATTGATTTTTATATATCGCCCTTGTATTCAGCCCTTGTTTTTTATAACATTATGTAGTACATATTCTTTTTTATATTTAATTTTATATTCTACAGTATTTGACACTATAGTTGATTTTACTACAATTACACTAACTCCTACAATTACACTAACTCCTACAATTACACTAACTCCTTGTAATAAAGTCATTTTGTTTCATAAATTTTCTATATACAGACTTTCAAGTAACACAATAACTATTTTTTAACTAAAAGAAATGCTTAAAATTGCTGTTCAAATAAAGCTGTGAAATAGCTTCAATCAATCATATTGTTTAACAACATGCCATTAAATATTTAGAAATTCAAATTACTATTTTAGATTTCTGAAAAAGAATTTTTGTAGTCAATACCAATTTTGACATTAGAAAATTACAAGGATGAGTATTCTTTAAAGCATTTATTCAAATTAATTCAAGTTAATTTGTCCCTTTGGAAGTAAGGTTGACAATGAAAATTAAGATTTTGAGTGATCTCTTAACAGCACGATTATATGTAATGATGAAGTAGGAGCTGTAAACCTCCCCTCTGAAGGCAGATAGAACAGAGTTAGGAGGACTTAACCCTTGTGTAATCGTAACACAAAGTATCCTCAAGGAAGACTCTGGACCTTCAGAGGCAATTCTCCCCCAGCCTGCCCAGCCACTGCCCTCTTCCACCCAGATAGAAGACGCCAGGTGGGCTTTAGGANCCAGCCTGCCCAGCCACTGCCCTCTTCCACCCAGATAGAAGACGCCAGGTGGGCTTTAGGAGGATAGGATCCAGTGAGGTGCTTCACAAGTAGAGTAAACCTCAGAAATTATATCTGACTTTTCAGTATGTTCTCTGAAAGGTAATACAGAGCAAACAGCTCAGAGTAAATTCCAGTTTTTATTTCAAAGTGACTCATGAGTCATTTATTAAATCACCTAGAAAAAAGTGCAAAGCAGAGATCATCTGAATTTCTAATATTATTCTTTATTTCATTGCTGAGGGACTAGGGTAGGTTAGGGCAGGTTAGGAGTGGAGGCACACAAAACTTTCTCCACCCCAGAGGAAGAGAGCTGGGGTCTTCCATTCCAGGCCTCAGGCCAAGCCTCACTTTTCTAATATTTTGAAAATGAAGCATTTTGCAGATCTTTTTTTCAACAACCCCTATCTGGTCTACCTAGAGCTTCATAGATCTCCTAGATGTATAACTTTATGCATGTATTTCCTGAGAACTAATAATGCTCAGCATACCTTCTCCCACTACAGTTCTGGGTTATATCACAAAATTTTCCCAAACTGACCAATAAAAAATCCCAAATCACTTCTCCTGAATTCTTTTTTTTTTAATATAATTACTTTTTTCCTGATTGCTGGAGGAGGCAAGGAAATCTCAGTACACCTGCAACTTTAATGCCACGATTAAAACTAGTAACAGGGGAAACAGCAGCAACAATAGTATTACTAAATTTATTGAATGTTTTCCATATGCCATACACTTGTCAAGGAAACACCCATTATTCAATACCTGAAACAAACAAAAACGGGCTGAATTTGTTGCTTGCCATTTTGAGGGAGAAGTGTGTTTGCAAAACAGTCTCTCTGGAAACAGCCAACAACTCATCTTATTGGGTTTGTGGAAGTGTGGGGCTCCAGGATTGGTGGATTTTGGAAGTGGGCTTGTTTAGGGATTGGTTGACATTTAGCCATGTAGCAGGATTGTTGGAGCTGGACTGGCTGACTCACTGACTTTCAGGAACTGGGTTACTGAATCAGGTTGTTGCCAATTGACAGATGTTTAGAAGCTTAAGGCTTCACTGATTAACTGGGTTCCAGAAGCGCAGTTCCTAAACGAGGTGTCCTATATTATTCTGAATGGATTTAAAACTGATTCTTGTGATTACTTGTTAGCATGGTGTGGCATAATCCTGCCAGCAATGCCAATTGTAGAGCTAGGGCTGGGTCTGGTGCTCACAGACCCCTGAAGCCCATTCACAAACCCTTCACATGCAGGTCTATGAGCTAGGTAACCAGCAAAAAGGTCC
>NW_007732175.1:65289-67729 GCF_000696425.1 Galeopterus variegatus
GGTTGAAGTAGGAATAGTCTTTATTCAGCACACACATGTCTAAGAGTTAGGCAGTACAAAGAGAAACTCAGAAACTCAACTGCTACCAGCAAAGTACAAAGAAAAACTGAAAATGAGTAGCTGCCAGCAGAGTAAACATGCTCTATTTTTAGACGCTTAGACCCAGCTCTGCCGCCAGCCTGCTTCACAAACTGAAGAACACACAATAGCCAAAAACTTAAAAGATACATTGGCACACATGCACACTAACTCCACCCACACACAACTTGTTTACAAGAAATTTCGAGGTAGCCTGACTCAATTATCCTATTTTCTCTGCACATGGCCAAAAAACAATCTTAGGACATAGGAACCTTTTATTCTCAAGGTATCAAGGTATCAAATGTTAGTAGTTAGTTCATTTATGTATGTGATAGAATTCACTTTTGGAAAATGCTTTAAAAATATGGATTAATAAAATTTCCATTTTATTCATGAGAAAACTAAGGAATACCTTGGCCAAAGTCACATGACTCATAAGTGGTAAGAACTAGGACTCAAACAATTTTAACTTCAAAAGAATCAGGACTTACCTGAAGCCTAAGTCTATATTCATTCAATTGATAGTACAGTATCTGCTGAGTCACCACCACGCCTGGCATAGCTGTAGGTAGGCACTGACAATACCAGTGTACACCCACCGTAAAAACAAATCCTATCCTTTTCCAACTAGCACTCTTTCTATCTTTTAATGCTTTTTGCATTATGGGCCTTTCCTCTTGCCAACTTCAAGATGTCACTTGGTAAATAATTGTCCCTGGATTAGGTCATTCTCGTCTAAGTCCTTGCCCAATACTTCATTAAAATCATTAATTTTTTATCTGTGATTGGTGCTCACCCTTACTCTTTATTTTATCTCTGAAAAAATCAGATTTGCATTTGATAATTGCAATTAGCTCAGATGGTGAAAGACATTAAAATCATAGCTATAAGTTCTAATTTAATAACTGACAATATTATTCAAGTAATTTAGTTCCCATTTTTGAGGCATACTAAGTTTATCTTTACCCTGTACTTCAATATAAGTTGAAACTTTTTTTTCCAAAAAACTCAGCAGAAGGAGTTGCCTTGTATTCAAATCCATACAAATTTTATGTTACAAGTCACATTCTCAAATTGGTTTATTTTGAGCAAACAAGAGGAACACATTAGCCTGAAACTAGCTGTTTGGGATGCTCAGATGTTACCTAAAGAAATGTGTTTTTTAAAAGGAAGGGAGCAAAGATATTTCACATAGATTGTAGTTATGACAGCTGGCAGTGCAGCTTCTGGTGCCAAGTGTTGGATGTTATTATAAATAAAATCTTTAAAGACAACTTTCAAAGTGTTACACTGACTGATTATGTTGAGTAAATAACCAATAGAAACAAAATGAATTTTAAAAAGAAAACTCTCAATAAAAAAGGAAAAAAAAAAGTGGTTTTATTATCCAGTGATGATGTGCTCTTCTTCTGGGTTAGAATACTCACAGAGTGTCTTTTAGAGATGACAGACAAACTGAAGTTGAATGTGTTCATAAAGAATTCTTATAAAATTGTTTCCTGGATAATCAGAAGCACAGCAACTATTCTAATGTATGATTTTATATAAGTGGTTTGTACATGTATGTGCAAGTGAATTAAATACTAAGAGTAGATGTGTGATTATTTCACATTATTGCTAAAGATTTATATTTTCAAGTTAACAAAATGATGCATTTATTTTATAAATCAGGAAATTGCCTTATCTGGTTGACCTTGTATTTGGGTATATTATGCATATTATTTTCCTTATAAATTATGAGAGTTAAGTTAAATTGCTTTACTAGGCACAGCACAGATCTTATTCAGTACAAAGAACTTAGGCATGTCTTATGTTATTTGGGCTAAGATGTGGCCAGGGAGATCACAGCATTTCTATAGCATTTATTTTGTTAAGCATCTTCTGCAGAAAGAAGAAAGCTTATGATAGAAATATCCTCAAACTTCTCATAATTATGTTTCAAACTTAGCTGCAAACAATTTTCAGGCTTTAGAAAGACACTTGATCTTCTTGTTTTCTATCCCTGGATCTATCTGAGATGTCCATCTAGTGTTCAGACTGGAGACAGCAGTATTAGAAGTGGCTTCCCCCTCCAGCCTGCTCCTAAGCCATGGCCCTAGAAGGTGCTGTGCTTTCAAAAGGACCATCTAGGTGACTTTGCAGCATCTTGAGTTTTCTATGAGAAGAAATATCAACAAAATTAAATTAATATATAAGTAAGTAGCAGAAAGTCACAGTGACACAACTTAAAAAAAATCTTTAAAAAAGACAAGAGATATTAGGTGGCTTAAAAGAAAATTTCATTCTCCAAAAAATATTTTATTAATAAGGCAGGAAGAAAACAGAGCATTGCTACTTACTGTCAATGAGATCAAGGAAG
>NW_007732175.1:69242-70302 GCF_000696425.1 Galeopterus variegatus
GATGACATCAAATGTTCTCATCACAAAAAAATGATTAATGTTTTGCAATGATTAGTATGTTAATTACCCTTATTTGATCACCACACATTGTTGACAGTCATTGAAATACAACTCTGTACCGCATAAATAGGTACAATCAATACATTTTAAAAAAAGACTACAGCATGTAAGAAAGTGTGGCATTGAAATTCTTAATGTGAAGTGTGATACGAGTAATTAAGTACTTTTTCATGAAGATGAGGGAAAAGAGAAGCATTTCACATTTATTATTTGACACCTTTAAGTATAAAAATTGATAAAAGACATCTACTTGGTTATCAGAACTTAGTAAATTTTTAGGCAAATGTAATGAGTCATTAACTTCACTCTCTCATTAATTCATGTTTATTGTCCACCAGATGCCAGGCCTGCTTTTGGTGCAGGGAATACAGGCCCAGATAAGGAAGGCAGTACCTGAACCCATGGAGTTTATAGTGAGGATGGACATCAAAGAAATTACTGCATCTTTACTTAATTATATCTGTAATGAGCTCTACAAAAAAGAAGTTGCATTGCAACAGGAATTAATCAGTGCACAATGGTAATTGTGATGCAAACACAATTTTATTGTGACAGACAGCTTCAAGTTTCACAAATTACATAGGAACTAGACTTAAACTCTATGAGGCAGGGATTTTTGTATGATTTGTTCACTTGTCAATTGCCAATGCCTAGAACAGGGGCTGGCATATAGTAGGCACTGAAAAAATAATTTTTCCCCCACTGGTAAACACATAAAGGAGAACTCTTCTGGCCTACTAATTGCTTAGCTAAACTCATCTAAGTAGCCTTTATGAACAAGGAGGGAAAACAAAAACAAAAACAAAAGCTACCTTACTTTATCATATCCAGCAAACTATACATTGTAAGCTGTCATTGATTGTGACACATTACTAATTTATATACAAAAAAAAAAAAATCAAGGTTGGGGAATCTGATGGGAAATTCCTTCCTCCCCAAACAGGCTGGTAATCAAAGTATAAAATTAATAAAAAGTAAAGCTACCACACAGAAAGTTACA
>NW_007732175.1:70512-72078 GCF_000696425.1 Galeopterus variegatus
CAAAGAGTACTCACACAGATTTGCAACTCTGAATTCACACCACCATTATGGCCCCAAAGATGTCAGAGACATAAAGAGGTTTCAGTTTGGAAGTGGCAGAAATAAATGCAAAATCCTTTCTGGAAGAACTCGGCTTCAGTCCAGACTCAGAGCAAACGTAAAACTAATTCTAAGACTAATATGAGTTTTAGAACCCATGAAATGCAGTATTTAGAACATTTCTATATATTACACAAGACCATTGGAAAAGTCATCTAGGTTATGTTCTACGAATGGGGATTATTTTTCCTTTCTCACCAAGGTCCATCTGTAACCGGTCACATGCATTTTACAGTAGTCAATTTCAATCCCCACACTTTGTGAGGAGTGTGGCAGTCAATCATAATTCCAAATATTTTCCTCAAAAAAAGTACAGGGTACTTTAAAAGTAAGGTAGAGGAACTTAACCTGGGTTGCTGGCTTAAGGAAGAAATCTTTTTGAATGGGGTATTTTGCTGAGACTTGGAGGATATGTCATGCTGTTAGTCGAGGCCAAAGGAACAGAAATATTTCCAGGGAAGGCAAGGGCATGTGTTAGTGCCTTGAAGTAAAAAGAAGCATGGACTCTCTGAAGTGGTGAAAGAGAGCATTGTGCCTACAGCATAAAGAGAGACATGGACAGCACTGAGAGAAGGGTCTGCGGACACAGGCGTGCACCAGATGATGCAAGAGTTCTTGCCATTTTGTTAAGAACATCAGACTCTATCCCCAGGGCATGGATTTTAATGAGGGAAGAGAAATTATTAGATTTCCATTATTTGCAACATGTTTTCACATCTTACCTTAAAATCTCTGAGTAAATGCTGTCTCCTACTCTCTAAAATGGAAATTTAACTAAATTTTAACTCCTTTTTTCCCTTTAACTCCAGAATTTCACTCCATAATTAATCAATACTTCTCAGTCAATTCTACTCAATAGATAGCATCTATTCCTCTTTCAAATATGAAAAGATTTCCTGTTTACTAATCATAAACCATTTACTTTTTTATTTAAAATTTCTATTTACTATTGGCATATTCATTCTTACAACTCATGATATTTCTTTATGCCCTTTGCCTGACCTATCACTTCCCAAACCCTGTCCTCCATCCCCCCTATCTCTAGTATCCTTAGGCTTGTTCTCTCCTTCTGAAAGTTCAGTGTATTGTTGTGGTCTTTTCTTTCTTTCCTTCATTCCTTCATTCTTCCCTCTGTCCCTCCCTCCCTCTGTCCCTTCTTTCCTTCCTAGCAGCCATTTATGAGTGAGAACATGTGATATTTCTGTTTCTTTGTCTGGGTTATTTCACTTAACATAATTTTCTCCAGACTCATCCATGTTGCTACAAATGGCAGAATTTCATTTTTTTTTTTCTGCTGAGTAATATTCCATTGTGTATATATACCATACTTTCTTTATCCAGTTGTCTGTCGATGGACACTTATGTTGGTTCCATAGTTTGACTATTGTAAATAAACAGAGCTGCAATGAACACGGGAGTGCAGGTATCCCTTTGACATGATGATTTCCATTCCTCTGGGTATATACC
>NW_007732175.1:72692-77410 GCF_000696425.1 Galeopterus variegatus
TTTCACTTAACATAATTTTCTCCAGACTCATCCATGTTGCTACAAATGGCAGAATTTCATTTTTTTTTTTCTGCTGAGTAATATTCCATTGTGTATATATACCATACTTTCTTTATCCAGTCTGTCTGTCGATGGACACTTATGTTGGTTCCATAGTTTGACTATTGTAAATAAACAGAGCTGCATTGTCTGTCGATGGACACTTATGTTGGTTCCATAGTTTGACTATTGTAAATAAACAGAGCTGTAATGAACACGGGAGTGCAGGTATCCCTTTGACATGATGATTTCCATTCCTCTGGATATATACCCAGCAGTGGGATTGCTACCTGTAGTTGTTTATCTGTAGTTGTTTCAGAAACCTCCATACTGTTTTCCATACCGGCTGTGCTAGTTTACAGTCCCAACAACACTGTAGAAGAGTTCCCTTTTCCCCGCAACCTCACGCACATTTGTTATTTTTGGTCTTTTTAATAATGGCCAGTCTAACTGGGGTGAGATAATACCTCAATGTGGTTTTGATTTGTATTTCTCTGATGACTAGTGATGCTGAGCATTTTTTCATTTACCTGTTGGCTATTTGTAAGTCTTCCTTTGAAAAGTGTGTATTCATCTCCTTTGCCCATTTTTTAATTGGGTTATTTGGTTTTTTAATGTATAGTTGTTTGAGTTCCTTGTATACTCTGGATATTAATCCCTTATTGGATGCATAGTATGCAAATATTTTCTCCCCATAAAACTTTTTCTTGATTCAGTTTTCCTTCCTTTTAAGGTCTATTAATTATTTCTCTAAGAAATAATTGCTAAGATTTTCAAACATTTGGTCTATACCCATTCTTCCAAGTCCTATCCTTATTAAATCTCATCTTAGTTTCCATCAGCTTTCATCTGACTTTAAAACTCTTCTGAAACTACCTGCTCATCAAAGATCAAAATTTACTTCTTCTTCATTAAATCTAATGCTTTTTTCCCATCTCTCATCATTTCCCACTTGCTTTAACATTTTATATTGTTGACCACCTCCCACTACTTTCTTCAACTAACTCTGTCCTTTGCCAAAATATTGCGCTTTATTGTTATCTTTCTCGGTCTCTTCTTCCTCTTTTTCTTTTATAGCTTCACTCTTTTTTCCTCCCTTTTTATGGTCTTACTTCAACATTCTGCTCTTCTATTTCTTAGAAGAAAGAAAGAGAAAAAAATGACTTTACTATCTGTGCACTCCCCCCCCCACATACTTTACTAAAAGAGGTCCCTTCCAACATTCCCTGCCTCACTTCTGGGGTCCTGAATAAAATATTTAGATAATTTCATGATTTGGAATATAATTTGGATTTGTGTTGGCAAGAGAGATTGTAAAAATCGCGGTTGCTCACTACATGTTTCCTCTCTAAACTACGTGCTTTTTGAGGATCAAGACTACGCATTATTTGCACCTGTATCCACTGCAATTGACATCTCATTTTCAACTAAAGAGTAGATACTTAACAAACATTCTAATATGCATAACTGTTCTGGTATTATGATAAAACTGTTACGTGTGTTGTGACTCACAATATAAATTTATATGTGTATTAAGGAAATGAGCACACACACTCTCTCTCTCTCACACATATACAAACATTCTTATTAGATGTTTATATCCTTAGTGGTTGCTATGGGCTGAATGGATTTCCCCTCTAAACCTCATGTGAAGGCCTTGATCTCCAATGTAGCAGTGTTGAGACCTGGCGCCTTTGAGAAGTAACTGGGTTGTGAGGGCTCTGTACTTATGAATGAATTAACCTATTCATAGGTCAGTGGGTTAATGGGATAATGGGCCAGGGGTCCATCACAAGAGTGTTTAAAAAAAAGCTATCACTGATGGCTTTATAAGGAGAGCGAGTGAGCATATTAACATGAACTCTGTCCTCTTGTTATATGATACCCCGCATTGCCACAGGACTCTTCAGAGTGTCCCCAACAGGAAGAATGTGTACCCCTTAGCCTTGAACTTCCAAGCCTCCATAACTAAATGAAGAAATAAACTTCATTTCTTTATAAATGTCTCAGTTTCAGGCATTCTGTTACAAGCAACAGAAAATAGACTAATACAGTGGTTCTGATTATCATTAAAGCATTTTCATGGGAAATATTTTCAGACTTAACCAAGAAAAATTAACCTTCTTCAGACTGGTGGAATTTACTCAGTATAAAAGGTCAAAACAATATACTTCAAAAATAAACTCACATTTTTAGAAGGGGAGGATCAGACTGCTTAATTTCTCCTTTATTCTGGTTTACACAGTAATTCTGTGGTTCTATACTATAGGTACAATTAACATTAATTTTCAGGCATAGCACTTGTTTTCAGATATACCATTATCTTCCTGCAGAAAACAAACAAACAAATCTGCCTAGAGTTCTATTTCTTGTGCTGAAATCAACCCTAACTTTAGTTCACTAATTCTTTCCATGGTGCCCCAGCTGCTTTATTTAATTTTTCCTTTAAATATTATCTTACTGGAGGTGTTTTTGTTTTTGTTTTCTTATTTAGGTCAAATACCTTTGAAATAAAAAAATTTGTACTAATATTGAATATGAAAAATTTCCCTTGCAGAGTCCCTGGTGTCATCTATTTTCGACTTTAGAAATTCCTTGGGCAATCTGACAATAAAATATTCTGAACTGAATGCTGAACCTCCCACAAATGCGAGCTGTCACTGCTGTCTCACTCCGGTGATCAGCCAGCTGTGTCGAGCAGTGCTGTCATTTACTTAAGGAAAACAAGCAAACCTTTCAATCATGTTTTTTCCTGAAGGAAAGTAGGGAAGAAAAACCACAACATTTTTTTCCCCTTCTTTGGCCACTTTTTCCTCTTTTGGTCTCTAAAACAAAAATAGAATTGCAGTGATAATTGATAATAACAATACTTACTGTTTTACTATTGTGAACACTTAATGGTATTAACCATTTAATCCTCATTACAAGTTTATAATGTAGATACTATAATTTTACCCATCTTACAGATGAAGAAAATGAAAAATTGAAAGGTTAAGAAATTTGCCCAAGTAAAACAGTTAGTAAGAAACAGTTTGAACGAGACAGACTAAGTTTAAGAGCACATGTTTGTAATGCTGTGATGAGCAATACAATTCCAAAATGAGTGTATTTTAGATCATAGATTTTCATAATATTTGATTTTATTTAACATTAGAAATTTAAAGAAAATATCTTGTTTTGTTTTTATTTAAAACTATCAGAAATAAATTTCTGTCTTAGCTTTAAAAACCCTTAGCTAGGGCCGGCCTGGTGGCGCACTCAGTAGAGTGCGGTGCTTGGGAGCACGGCGGCGCTCCCGCCGAGGGTTCGGATCCCATATAGAGACCGGTCTGCTCACTGGTTGAGCACAGTGCGGGTGCAACACCGAGGGTTGTGATCCCGTTGCCAGTCACGGTACAGGCGCGACACTGAGGGTTGCGATCCCGTTACTGGTCACGAAAAAAAGACTAAAAGGAAAAAAAATAATAACCCTTAGCTAGTTCCAAATATCTTAATAGGTTCCAGGGTGATGGTGGTGGTGGTTGTGTGTGTGTGTGTGTGTGTGTCTTTAAGACAATGACTTTTTATAGCCATATGTATACTTTATACTTGTTAATTAATTTATGGGTCATCCTCACAGCCATCAAATTTAAAGTTTCCTTCTACTTTAAGTTAACCTCATCAGAAGATTAATAGCAAGCATTTATTTAGTGCCTACTAACTGCCAGGCACTGTGTTAAGTCCTTTACCTGGTTCCTACTCCTCATGCTTATCTTTAATTAAGCATTTTCATTATCCTTATTTTGTAGATGAGGCTTAGAGTAGGTAACTAACTTGTCCAAATTTACACAGCCCATAAAAGGCAGAGCTGACATTACAAAACATAGTGTCTTCTGCCCTCAAAAGCACATTTTATTTCCTCTCTCTAAAAAGAAGTGGCTTCAAGAGCAGTATCCCAAATAGGTGTGTCAAATCTTCTGCATTATAATCTTGGAGTTATATTTCCTTGAAAACAAATTTGATTCCCAAACCATTACTTGGCATTCCTGTTTTTCAACATACATTTTCCAAATATTTTATTCTTAAAAAATAAAACCTTGGAAGATAAGTTAAATGTATCATCATCTACATTTTTCTCATGTGGGATAGAAAATTTGTTTTCAAATTTATTAGGTGAAATAATTGCAAGTACTTCCTTTCATTAAAGAAGAGGAAAGAAAGGACAAAACAAGAGAAAGATTATAAACATAGCTGATTTTACTGAGGATTTGGTAACCATTAGTCAAAAATACATGCTGACAGGCCACTGAGCTGCACTCATATTAATAGTCTTTCTTTTTTCTCTCCTTCAAGCTTCATGATACTTTCTTGAAATACACACACAAAACTTACTGTGCTCATATCTAGCACCTCTGCACCAGAGCCGTCCATGATTAGAGTCAGTAATTATGCTGTGAGATAATCCATCATGGCAAGTTTTGTTTGTGACTCCTGATAATTAATGATGATTAGACAGAACAACAGTTACACAGCATAGTAGAAATTCATCTTCTAAAGGTCAGTGAAGGGTTGAAGCATGAAGTAAAATAAGCCCATAGCTGTTAGCTATTTTTTACCAATCAATCTTGTGAATTTTGTTGTTGTTGTTGTTGTTGTTTTTCTTTTGAAAGCCATAGTGGAAACACTCGTACCTTAATACA
>NW_007732175.1:78270-79880 GCF_000696425.1 Galeopterus variegatus
TTTTGCTTTGAAAAATATACCATTGGGCCATTTGATCACCTCTAGCACCTGACTCCCACCTCACTCAAAGACATGGTCACAACCCTTCAAAAATAGTAACTGGAATTTGGGAATGTGGACGAGGAGCAAGAGAGGTGAACAGAGGAGGATACAGAAAGTCAAAGCCACATGTTAAAGGGGAGAGTCTGAGGGGAAAAGTGCCAGGTTCATGTCTATGGAAAATGGGGTTAAGGGAAGATGTGGCTGTGTATAAACCCAGTCTCTTACCATTCAATGACATCTGTACCCACTGAAATACCTTGTGGGCATAAGGAAATGAGGCTGCATTTCAAATTTGGTCACAGAAAGGAGACACGGGGACAGGGAAGTCAAAGTCAGGAATGGCAGCAGAAAATGGCCTCCCAAGAGTCCCCAATGATACTGGGAAGGACATTTAGTTCTCCACCACAAGGCGTAGGTATTTTGAATCAAATTGCATTTAAATCTAAAAAGATGGAGCGACTCCAGCTAGACCTTGAGTCTTATAATGTAGGTAACTAACAATTGTTTATTTTGTGTTATGTATAAATGATTTAAAGTTCTGAAAATCATGTTGGTAATGACAGAAACACTGATAATGACACAGTTATCTCAGTTATAAAAAGCATCAGAAAGGGCCAAACATGGTATCTAGCCCTGACTGCATTACCTAGAGTGGACATGTTGGAGACAAATCAGTTAATTAATAATTTCAGTAATATTGCAGGATACAAAATCAACACCCCAAAATCAGTTGTGTTTATATTCTCCAATAATGAGCTAACAGAAAGAGAAATCAAAATAAAGCAAGCCCATTTACAGTAGCCACCAAAAAAGTAAAATACCTAAGAATCAATTTGACCAAGGAGGTGAAAGATTGCTACAATGAGAACTACAAAACACTACTGAAAGAAATTAAAGAGGACACAAAAAGATGTAAAGACATTCCATGCTCTTGGATTGGAAGAATTAACATTGTTAAAATGTCCATACTACCCAAAGCTATCTACAGATTCAATACAATCCCCATCAAATTACCAATGACATTCTTCACAGAAATAGAAAAAAAACAGTCTCAACATTCATATGGAACAACAAAAGACCCTGAATAGCCAAAGCAATCCTGAGCAAAAAAATAAAGTCAGCGGCATAACACTACCTGACTTCAAATTGTATTACAAACCTATAGTAACCAAAACAGCACGGTACTGGCATAAAAATAGACACTCAGACCAGTGGAACAGAATAGAGAAACCAAAAATTAACCCACAGACTTACAGCCAATTGGTATTTGACAAAGGTAATAAAAACATACATTGGGCAAAAGACAGCTTCTTCAATAAGTGGTTCTGGGAAAATAGGATATCCAGATGCAGAAGAATGAAACTAGATCTGCACCCCTCACTGCATACCAAAATCAACTCAGAATGGACTAAAGACTTAAGTATAAGACCTGAAACTGTAAAACTAGTAAGGGAAAATACAGGAGAAACCCTTCAGGAACTAGGACTGGGAAGAGACTTTATGAACAAGTGCCCAAAATCACTTTTCAATTTTTCCTACTTCATTTTTCATCTTAAAAAAAAAAAAAA
>NW_007732175.1:80873-82685 GCF_000696425.1 Galeopterus variegatus
TTCTATGCATGTGATTCCATTCTCTAAGAGTTCACTTTTAGTGTAGGAGATTATTCTACATAATCTGGTGCGCCTGCTTCAATCAGGCAAAAGGCCTTAGTAGTAGGGCTGAGGCTTCCCTGGAGAAGAATAAATTCTGCCTGTGGACAGCAGCTTCAGCTCATCCCCAGGAGTTCTACACCGCCCTTCCTGATGGCCGGCCCTACAGATTCAGGACTTTTCTAACCAGCCCTTACAATCACTTAAGCCAATTCCTTACAACACATCTCCCAGTATGTGTCTCCTATGAGATCTACTTCTCTGGTTGAACCCTGACTTATACAGCCACGAGGCTCACGTACTTCACCACTGGGCTAGTCTGCTTCAGCCACTAGATCTTCAACCTTTTTCTTCCTCCCCTTCAATATATTTAGGAATGAGTAGGAATATGTTGCTTTTTAGAAAGGGAAACAAAACCATGTTTAATTGGCTCAGCCAAGACCACAAAGTTAGTATAAATCTAAACAAAATAAAGCTGTAATATCTAAGAATTACAAAAATAACCTGTTTCTCATCTTTTGCCACCAGTGCTCTATAGCACTGACACTACTCTGTCATCCGTGGTGTCATATGACAGTAAAAGCCACTGGAGCATACTCCAGGTTTAATATTGGACAATAGCTTCAATTAGATCATAGAACTTAAGCATAAGAAGACACAGGCATCTGTTTCGTTTCCCTCAAGAGGCAAAAGGCATAAACTTTACTGCCCTTACCCGATCACTGGCATTTTTCTCTTCACAGCTGACACCTGAGGAGTATACCTCAAGGAAGTGAACCACTGAGCCAGAAGAAAAAATCTTATCCTCAGCGAGGAAATCCTGATTGCCCTTGTCCTTATTTTCAAATGCTTTGCCCAGCTGACTAGCCTTTTCAGTCCTGGCTAACAGCAACTGAGTTAAAGCAGCTGCCTGTCATTCATGTATTAAAAGCGGAGCATCTGTACCTTTCAAAGTCATGTGAAGGAAACAGACAGGACACAAAGTTCCTGGTCTATTAATGGCCCCACTTATCCATAAGCACACACTTTGCTCAAGTATATCATCAGAACTCCTAATTATAATGCTATAAATTATAGCAGAATATTAAGAGGAGCTATAGAGGAAGGAAGAAATATGAACATTACTAAAATGAGAAGGTAATTAAGTTATCCTCTTCCCTCTGAGCCAGTTCTCGTTGTTTAAAATAAGTCCTAGTAACAGTGCTAAATGAACTCAAAGCATAAATGAATATTAAACTGACATACTGCAAAGATTTTATGACTCGTTTATTAAGGTCGTTATTGTTACTAGGAGATCTGAATCATTCTTAAGAACGTGAAAGGTAAGCATGAAGATTAATTTTATGTGTCAACTTGGCTGAGCCATGATGCCCAGATATTTGTTCAAACATTATCCTGGATGTTTCTGTGAAGGTATTTTTGAGATGAAATTAACATTTAAATTAGTAGACTTTGAGGAAAACAGATTACTCTCTGAAATGTGGGTGGGCCTCATGCAATCAGTTGAAGGCCTTGATAGAACAAAGACTGACTGCCAAAATCCCCTCCCTGTTTCCCCAGCAAGAAGGAATGCTGCCAACAGACTGCCTTTGGACTCAAACTGCAACTCTTCCCTGGCTCTCCTGACTGCCAGCCTACCCCATCAGATGTTGTATTCGCCAAGCCTCCATGATTCCATGAGCCCATTCCTTAAAATAGATCTTTCTATGTATATGCACACATATCCTGTTGGTTCTGTTTCTCTGGAGAACCCCCACTGTATCAGTCCGTTTC
>NW_007732175.1:83897-99881 GCF_000696425.1 Galeopterus variegatus
AAGTACTCATAGACTAATTATTGCTTTAACCAAGTATTCTTAGCTAACATTGTGACATGTTGATGCTCAGGTCCCAAAAGGAACAATTCCTGCAGTATATGCTAATATATATTCAACATACAGGGATCAATGGAATACTCATAGCCAGAAGTGTCCCTTCCAAAGAGCACATACCAATTTCAGAGTCACTAACTGGCAAGCTACAGCAAAGCTACAGGACTTGTGGGACATATTCAGAAATATGAACGACCTCTAGAAATCTGCGAAATCAACAGCTCATGAATCCAGGTAATATTTATTGAGCTTCCTCATCACAGGGAGATGAAAATGGTGAACAACAGCAGAACAGTCCCAGATATCATGGAGCTCAGAATCTAGGTGGGAGGCAAATGTTATTCAAAGAATCATGCACACCTACAAACTGAGATAAGTGCTACTGAGAAGGATGCCCGTTTACTTGAGAGGATATAACAGATACATCCAGAGCAGTCTGAAACATGGCGACACAGAGTGTGGTCTACAAACCAGCAGCATTAGCATCACCTGGTTAGAAATACAGACTCTCAGGCCCCCCCCCAGACCTGCACGTTAATAAGATCCTCGGGTGATTGGTATTCACAATAAATTTGAGAAGCGACTGGCTTAAGGGATAAGGGAAACTGCTTCACTGTGAATTGGACATTCCAGTTGAGATCTGAAAAGGAAGAGGGAGAGAATACAAAGCAGAGGAAAATGTAATCATCCCTACAAGGCAACCATTCTTGCTAACTATGAGATATTACAAGTTCTCTTCCCAGGCACCCTGTAGAATTGTCCTTCCTTGTCCCCATGAAGTTGGGTCTGGCCAAGTCACTTACTCTAGCTACTGGCATATGGGCAGAATGGACCTGTGTCATTTCTGGGTGGAATTTTTAAGAACCATTGTATAGTTTGCCATTTTTTTTTTTTCTGCCATGGTAACGGGAAGTGTATAGCTAGTAATTCCTCAGTCAACAGGGAACCTGGAGCAGAAATTCAACTTACCTGGAATTAACATGGAGCTAGAGAGAGCAATAAACTTTGTCATACTAAGCCCCTGAGGTATGGTGGTGATTTGTTCCTGCCTCACTGATCCACTGTATCATCAATCAATTCATTCAGCTAATACTGATTGAGTGCCTACAAAGTGTCCCGCACTGATTCAGGCTTCTGGAGATTCTGTGATGAGATTAGCCAGACTAGTCCTTACTGGGTCTTCTTTTTGTCTAGAGAAAGATGGGCAGGCATGCGAATAAAAAATAATAATTTCAGATAGTAATAAATGTTAATGAATGAAATGGAGTGGAGAAACTAGACAGGGTAGGATAGGGTGCTTTCAGATGGAGTTCAGGTCAGGACAGCTGCCCATCCCCAAGGAGCTGATATGTGACCTGGTACCTGAATAAAGAGAAAGACCCAGCCATTTGAACATCTGCAGAAAGAGTTTGCAGGCAGGGGAGAGGAAGTGTAATGGCCTTGAGACAGAAGCAAGGTTGGCATGAAAAAATACCAGAAACACAGTCCCCGTGAAGCCCAGCATTGAACATGAAGGTGGTGGGGAATGGTTTAAGATGAAGCTGGAGAGGCAGTCGGACCTCACATCCCAGAGCTTTCCATTCTGTTCAGAGGTTTGCATTTTATTCTAAGTGCAATGGAAGTATGTGGTCTGAACTATGTTTAAAAAGGATCACTCTGGGTAGTATGTTCAGCATAAGTGGGAGTCTTGTAATGAGGAGAAAGAGAATACATTGGTGGACTAAAAGAAGGCCAGTGTGATGGAAATAAGTTCAAAGGACAGAGAAATGCAATCCTACTACAGACCTGCCAAGGATAGAGAATTGGTAATATCCAGTGAACAGCATAATGACTAACAGTCAGCTTTTTGTTCACCGAATAGTTGATTCCCTCTCCTTACCCCTTGTGCTATATATTCACCCTCTTCCTGAGAAAGACAACTCCAAAGTCTGACCAGCTAGAGGATCACCTCTGAGTTGAGGATCTTCTGGTGATGAATCTGGTCTCTGTATCAGAGAGCAACGTGGTGGTTTCTGTATCAGGTATGGATGTGACCTCTCTTCATCCAGCAACCTGTGAATTAAAGAGATGACTTGGGTGCCCCCCTCCCACCCCAGTACACACCCACACCCAGTACGCAGTTGTGGAGTTAGGACAGAATGATTCAAAAGAGACTCACATTTAGAAGGGTGAAGAATATCAGATACACAGGCAGACAATAGTAATTCTGGAATCCCACTAGGCTTGAGGGTTCAATACCTTGGAGCAGAGAATATTTATTAGGCTTCGATTCTCAGTTTTTCCAAAATCCTTGACTCCATCCTCTGAGATGTTCCTCCTTTGATATTATTCTCCTTGGCTTCAATAGAAAGTATGCATTAGAGAGTATGCCCAATGCCTGCCCATCTATAGTTCTTTATTTTAAAGTCTCAAAAAGTCATGCCCCTTTTTGTCCCAGCTGGTGATTGACAGTACAATTCTCTGAAAAATTTACATATTTTTCCAGACATACTCCTTCTATTAGCTATTTTTGTTTTCTCACACTCAAGTCTCTTGTTTCTTTTTCTCTGGACATAACTGGAGTATGTTGAACTATTCAGATTAAGTGGGAGAGCCATTTTGTCCAATTGAAAAGATTGGGATACTGTACATTTACTGGGTCATTGCTCTGAGTCAAAGATTTTAACAGTGGGTGTGACAGCCATAGCCTTGATTTCATACTTGCTGCAAGAATATGACCTCAAAGAACTTTTATCTTATAAAGGGTGGGATTCTGTGCTGCAAATCTCGAAATTTTAGGCTCCCTCAGTCCACTCTCTTCCAAGTCTGATTCTTTTCTCAATTCATTTTTGTCTTGTTAGCACCCTGATAAATGCAGCCAACAATAACCAAAATCAGCTGTTAATGTTGCATTTTATAAACTATTTCCCTAAACAAGGGTTGGTAAACTGTGGCAATCTTACAGGCCAAAACTAGACAGTGGTTTTATTTTTTAAAATGGGCCAGCCCTGTGGCTCACTCAGGAGAGTGTGGTGCTGATAACACCAAGGCCACAGGTTCGGATCCTAATGTAGGGATTGGGCCAGTTAGCTCACTTGGGAGAGCGACAACACCAAGCCAACGGTTAAGGTCCCCTTACTGGTCATCTTTTAAAAAAAACCTTAATTGGGCCGGCCCGTGGCTCACTCAGGAGAGTGTGGTGCTGATAACACCAAGGCCATGGGTTCAGATCCCTATGTAGGGATTGGGCCAGTTAGCTCACTTGGGAGAGCGACAACACCAAGCCAACGGTTAAGGTCCCCTTACTGGTCATCTTTTAAAAAAAACCTTAATTGGGCCGGCCCGTGGCTCACTCAGGAGAGTGTGGTGCTGATAACACCAAGGCCACAGGTTCGGATCCTATATAGGGATGGCTGGTTCGCTCACTGGCTGAGCGTGGTGCTGACAACACCAATCCAAGGGTTGAGATCCCCTTACTGGTCATCTTTTTTTTAAAAAAGTAAAAATAAATAAAATGGGAATCTACATATTTCAGGTTGTTCTATGGCAACACCCCATTCATTGGTACCAACAGCTGCATCAATCAGATTTGGTTAAGTGAATTCATGGTGTGTTTCCGAATCCTTGCAAGTCCGAATATAACTTTCTGTTGCATTCACATGAATGATTCTTTGGATCTTAAAATGGAATCACAGCCCATTTGCACTCCAACATTTGAGAAGCACTGGTCTAAGCCGATGAGTATTTGTATGTTTTGTGGACTTCCATAAGAATTGTGTTAACTTTTGCCTTCCAGTGATACCTCCGGTGTACGCCAGAAGGCAGCTTCCGAGTAGATGGAAATCATCTTGGATACAGCAGAGAAAAGCAGGCAACAGGTGGACCTTCTAGTGCAAACACACCACTTCATTTCCAAAGCTATTCCCACCAAGTTAAGCCTGAGGGAATGATAAGTCCAGTTGCTCTTTTCTAGTTGCTCCTCATCCAGCCCACATCTTCCTTCCTCCATCACTTCATGTGGGGCAGTGGAGAGAATCCTAGGGGAATCTGTTTGATCAGAGCCCAGCCACCAATAGGAACTATTGCTCCCTTCTCCTGATGGCTCCATCACCCACATTAGAAGCTCTCTGCAGCAAATTTTCCACTTTATTGACGAATTAGTCAAAGCCAGGGGAAACATTGTGATAAATCCTGTGTCCACTGCTGTATTCATTTTCCACTGCTACAGTAAGAATCACAAATTTAGCAACTTAAAGCAACACCAATTTATTATCTCACCATTCTGTAGGTTGGAAGTCCAGGCAAAGCTGGTTCTCTGCTGTGGGTTTCACAATGTGGTGAGAGGGCTGTGCTCTTTTCTGTCCCTGTGTCCTTGCTAGCTATCAGCCGGAGGTAGGTTGTTCTCAGTTTTTAGAGGCTGCCCACATCCCTTGGGGGGGACCACCTTCCTCCAACTTCAAAGCCAGCAACAGTGAGTCTTCTCACACTCTGAATCTCTCCCTCTATTGTACAGCATCTCTCTGACTGACCCTTCTGTTTTCCTCTGTACATTTAAGTGTTCATGTGATTACAATGGATTCACCCACGTCTTCCAAGATAATCTCCCTATATTTAGGTCAGCTGATTAGTAACCCCAGTTCCACCTGCAAAGTCTCTTCACAGCAGTACCTTAATTAGCATTTGCTAGAATCAATTTGGTGTGGTGGGGTGGGGTCATCTACAGAATTCTACTATTCTAAAGCTGCTTTATGTAACCATTAGCAAGAGTCTGCAAATCCTTATCTTGCCTATTTTCGGATGCTCACTGTCCATCTTTACTCTCACTCCTTCTGCTTATCATTTGGAGGATTTTATATGGGGAGCACTTTCTCTTACTTCTTAGGAAAACTCCTCCTTTGCCTGTGCTGAATTACATGGTGAGAACCATTCATCAACATTTCTCTGCATTAAATCACAGTTAAATGCTTCATTTGAAACAGAAATTCCTCAAAGTTTCACTATGTCTGTCTACTAATGACAGACTTCCTTCTTGCCCAGGACATGACTATAGACTATTTTTGCCCTGCTATTATTTTGTCACGGGTCAATCCTCCCCAAAACAGGATTTGGAGAGTTTGGAAGGTAAATTTTTGAGTTGAACTTACTGCCTAAAAAACAGGGAAAAAAGTATATGAGAAAAATCGTACTGTTCTTGAGTATTATTGTCATTGATGAGTTTCACAGCACTAATATTCTCTACTAGGAATTTAAATGAAATGGAATTGAATGAATTCTATCTTTCACAAAATTGAATTGAAAATGATAGTTCACAAGTATCCAAGAGCTAAATTTAAAATTGCAAAGGTTATGTAAATCTTATATGTTTAGCTAACTCTCTAATGAGAAAGACTCACAACACTGAAGTCTCAAGAGGAATCACATAATTTGAGAGTGTCATAACTGGGAGACCTGGAAAGAGAAAGATCAAGCAGCTGATGTGGATTTCAGCCATGAAAAGGCTTAATTCAAAAGCTGAGAGCAAAATCACAGTTCTTTCGTCATTTTCATAAGAAGACCTTGGGTACACTAACTTTCTGGCAGAGCCATGGTGTCTAATGAAAAGAGAGCATTTCTCACCTGCTTGGCTTATTTTATTCCTAATCAGCAGTACTTCAAATTAGTTTCACAATCTATAGGCCCCTCTCAGCCCTAAAAAGCTCTTTTCTCTCTTTTGATATTAACATAACTTCCCATCTAAAGTAACAGAGGAAAGTGTTCACTCAAAGGCCATATCCTTCCCTGTGTATGGCCCCACTTCAAGGGGCTCATCACATGATTCAAGGAGAAGAAAAAGTAAGATGTAGGTAGTGGAGCAGCTGTGTTTCTAACATGAGAGGTTCTGAACAGCAGAACACCACATTGATTAAGTTCAGGGCAGCTGAGAAGTTTGAAGTTCAGCCAACATAGGACTGAAGTACTAAACTTGAAAACTCTTGAATCCAGAAAGTGGTGGCATAAAACTCTAAAACATTTTGGGAAAGAAAAAAACACTTTTGTGGTGTAACTTTAGTTCTGTAATACAGATACAAACATTAAAACTATTTGAGATATTAATGTTAAGATCTGTCATTTGGGGTGTTAGATTATCTAGAATTAACTCAACACCTTTAGCGTCCACTTATGTATAAATCATATTCGATAGTCGTGTTTTATGAAACCAAGACTAAAACATGGTGATCACTGATTTTTTTCTCTATTTCATTTAACCCCTGTTGTTTCATAGATGTGGCTGAAAGCAATGAGCCTAGCATTCTTGTTACTCTAGTGAGATAATTAAGAAAGATAAAGATTTTAAAACTTATTATTGTTTTGGCTACTTGCTTTAACCTCTGAGAAGAGTACCTTAATTCTGAACTCTCAGTTAGCAGAACTAATCAAAAGTATATTCTAGTTGTATGAGGAGCTCTCAGAAGCAAATTAAGCTTTTGTTAGCCATCCCATAATACTCAAGTTCCTGAAAATAACTAAAAAGCACTATGTTTTAATTTTAATAAATCTCTGTTGAGTTTGGAGTTCTAAAGTTATTCCTGGTTGAAATTATGACTCTATAGCTTGCTGATTGTATGGCTTGATTGAATGAGCAAAGCTTTTAAATACTCAGTTTAATAAAAAATGAAGAGAAAAATTATACTTCATTCAGAATTGTCAAGCGAATTAGAGGCAATATCTCCACAATGCCTAGTACAGTGCCTGGCACATAGTTAGAACTAAAAAAGAAATTATATTTTTAATTTATATTGTTACTATTCCTCCCTCATATTATTTTAACTAATCTCAAAATATCCATGTGAAAATAAGAAGAGATAAGATTTATTTCAGGCCTTTGATGACAAAGAAGGCACAAATGTTGTGATGGATGTTCATGTTACTGCCTGGGGATAATTTTAGACACCAGAAACATGCTGTCTGACTTTATATTGAATTTAACAACAAAAAGTTTATGTTGGAAAGGTGTACTTATTTCATGAATATTATTTAAGATTAACCTGCACAATAATACAGGTATCAGTCAAGTTAGTGCCTTCCTTACTTAACCAAAATATTCATTTCAAGAATTACCAAAGATAATCTGCCTCAAAATATATTTATATACATATCTTCTTAGTAAATGAATAGACGGCTCACTTGAGTGACAATCCTCCAATGTCCAGGAGGATAGATGGGGATGCTTAGGAAGCTACATATAATCATGGAATAAAGAAATCTGCCAGTTGAGGCTTTTTCTTTGTTTTTGCCACTTCAGCTGTCATTTCTTTTTGCTATGGCCAAGTCAAGTTGTTATGGAATTACAGAATGCTGTAACTCAGAGGAATTTAACAGACCATGTAATTCAAGCATCATCATTTTAAGGATTTAAAACAAAACAAAACAAAAGTCTAAAAAAGTTAAATATGTGGCCCCAGGTCACACAGCTAATAAATGGCATACACCCTGGTTACTATTTTTCTTTTTCTTTTTTAATTCAACAAATATTTACTAAGTTGTCATTATAAACAAGACACTATGCTAGGTACTGAATAAAGACAAATATGAATAAGGAGTCACTGTGCTCTAAAGGAAGCCTTATCCAACTCTGTAATGTCTCAATATTTAGTGCTTTCTATCATCTCTGAATCTTTGAGGCATGTACATCCAGAGAGTATAAAGAATGTCCTCAAATTGGATTCCTTAATTGTATTGAAGTTTAAAATCTAAAATTAGATACTTAGCTATGGAAAATGAAAAGAATATGAAAGAATTTTAGATATTGCCCAAAGCAATGTTTTTAAATACGAAAGTATATATCATAGTCTGTGATCCAGAAAAATATATATATATAATTTGCTTAGCCCAGGAGGTTCATTTTAAGCTAAAAGGAAAAGAATATGAAAGAATTTTAGATATTGCCCAAAGCAATGTTTTTAAATACGAAAGTGATCCAGAAAAATATATATATATAATTTGCTTAGCCCAGGAGGTTCATTTTAAGCTAAAATGAACCTCCTGGGCTAAGCAAATTATATATATATAATTTGCTTAGCCCAGGAGGTTCATTTTAAGCTAAAATTATGCCATGGTCTGATGCTTTTAAATTAAACTTTTACCACTTAGTCATGTAAAGCATTTGATTTTTGAAAAGACTTTATAATCAAGTAATTAATAAAAGAACTCAAGGACATTTATAAAATATGGAGAAAGACTAAAAAGGACATAACCAACTTTAATTCTTTCCAATTAGAAGACTTTTTTTCATGTCATATTTTAAATTGTATAATTTTCTCTTCGAGAGAGGAAAAAGTGACTTCTCTCTCCGTACTCTAGGGAAAAAAAAAATTCATGAAACAACACAAAATGGCCATGGCAATAATGATTTGTTGCTCTAAGGATGTGAAAATAGAAGTGTATACTACCACACTCTCATTCATACAGCCGCACGGGCACTACTCTCACGAGCTGGCATTGCCATTTCCCAGGTAACTGATTCCCACTGCACTTTGGTACTCTCATTTGTACAGCCGCACAGGCACTACTCTCACGAGCTGGCATTGCCATTTCCCAGGTAACTGATTCCCACTGCACTTTGGGCTTGGGCGACCTGAAAAAGCAATTCTCTACTTGATTCTGCTTTCTAATACAAAATACAAAACATGCCCTTAAAAATATGGGTTATACATATATTGTATTATTAACAGGCACTATCCTACATATGAGTCATGAAATTGACAGACACCCCTCAGACTGAAACAGAAAGGATGAGACGGCTGCCTACTTCATTTCATACATCTCTTTTTTTTTTATAACTTCAGTTGCTTTCTGATTTCTCCTGAGTGATTTCTATCTGAGCAAATGCTTAAAGTTTAATCACAAAGATTTGTTTGCTTCAGAAATAGTCTCTTAAATGTGATCTTCATTTAAATGTGTGAGGCCATTTGGGGGTTCTCAAAAGTTTCTGAGTTTAAGGTACTATTAACTATGCCAAACATAATGTTCTTGACTTGACAGACAATCCTGTTCTTGTTCTTCTACTACAGAGTTCAGCTGAAGACTTGAAATGCTAAGTATAATCTGTGCAATCTTTGATTAGGCTCACAGGATCAAATTGTTATTTTCTTGGTGTTAATCACCTGCTCAAGCTAATTAAGTGTTCTACCACTGAAAATGCTGTAACCACCTGATTTTTCTCACAAATAGCTAAAAAAAATTCTCCAAGTGTACTGCTCTAAGAACTGATATGGTATCAAGAAGAAAAAATGTTCTATACTCATGTTTAATGACTAGTTTAATGTGTGTTAATTACCCTTCGCATATTAAGAATTATTTTGGTTTAAGTGTACAATATTTTAATACATGGAGATTTGGGATTGTGCTGACTTCTGACCCAATTCAGCACTACTTAATTTTTAATAGCACTCATTACTTTCCCTGCCACTTGTTTGGAAGACATCTCCACCTTGGAGAAAAGTAAAAACGGTAAAGGGGAGAAATGCCTTTAGCAATTCAATTGAACAGCTATTCAGAGTGCCTCCACCATGTTCCAAATACTGATCTTAATGATGTGGGGCAGCAAACAGCAGATCATGGTCCTGTACTTAAGGAGTTTATGGTTCAGTAATGCTTGCAGTCATGCACATAAGAAACTGGCTCTGGAAGAGTAGAATAAACAGTAAAGCAGGTGGATCTAAAGAATTGTGGAAAAACAGAAGAGGGAGAAAACAATTCTAACTAGCAATATAGGGAGAATTTTCTTGAAAAGGAGAAAATTAATAGGATTTTGAAGGTTGGAAAAGGTGTCTAAAGCAGAAGATAAAAATTCCGATTGAGGAAACAGCTGCAGCAATTGTATTGGGAACAGGAAGTTCAAAGTGAATTTAGAAAACTACTATGAAACAGGGTATATGGAAAAGAGAGGGATGTGTGGTCAGTTGCAGTCTTATGTTTTGTCTCTAATTCATGTGCACTTTTTTGTTTAGTGCAAACTAAGTCCTCACATGGACATTTTTTTCATTTCATAATACCAGATCCTCATACAGAGTTTCCAAAAATGGTCTGTCTCCATCTTATGAAACAGGGTATATGGAAAAGAGAGGGATGTGTGGTCAGTTGCAGTCTTACGTTTTGTCTCTAATTCATGTGCACTTTTTTGTTTAGTGCAAACTAAGTCCTCACATGGACATTTTTTCATTTCATAATACCAGATCCTCATACAGAGTTTCCAAAAATGGTCTGTCTCCATCTGGGGCCCACAAGGCAATTTGGCACTGGCTGTAATCAGATTGTTTTCCAGGGAGGTCCAACCTCTAAGTTTAGAGGACCTAAAATAGCTTAACCCGTGGGATATAGGAAAGACACAGGGACATTTCCTTTCTGAGGAAAACATATCCTCTTTTGCCCATTTGTTAGCCTTTTCTTTTAAAGAATCTCCGTTCTTTATTCCACCATCTTTTTTCCCATTCATTGAGAGCAACCATTGGCAATTGTCCTCAACTTTTTCTTGATCTGCTTTGGTTTTTTGGTAGATGTGAAAAGTTTCTCCTCTTTCTTCATCTATTATAACACTTTCCATGATAACACTTTCCTGCTTGCAAGACAGATGAGTTAATTTCTGAGGGACTCTGTGTCTGACAGAAATACATTTTTCACAGATGATTTCATGGTCTAAAACAAGTTGTCAAACATTTTCAGTAAAAGGCCCCATAGTAAATATTGTAGGCTCTGTGGACCAAACTGCTCTGTTACAATTACTCGATTCTTCCATCATAACATCAACACAGCCACGAACAATATGAAATGAAAAAGCTTGGCTGTGTTTCACTTAAACTCTAGCTATGGACAATGAAATTTGATTTCATAGAATTTTCAAGTCATGAAATATTACTCATCTTTTGATTTTTTCAACCATTTAAAAATGTAAGTCATTCTAAATTTGTGGATTTGGCCCACAGGCTGCAGTTTGCCAATCTGTGTTCTAAAGTGTTGACAAGGTGTAGTACTTCTACAGCATTGCCCATAGTACTTCTACAGCATTACATACTATCTCTGTAAGCATGTCATGATTCTCTGCCTTAGATGCCGACTTGGTTGCTACTACTAACTAATTCACCTCTATTACTTGACTTGTTATTGTCATCTTTATTGTCTACTCTGCATAGTTTATGTACATTGCTTATTTAATCTTGGCAGCTATCCTATGTGATATACCTAATTAAAAAAACACATACAGTTAAAGAATTTTTGTCCAAGATTACACAATTTTTAAGTGGCAGATGCAGCATTCAATCCTATTTAAATATCATACCAATTCTCTTAAAAAAATATGCCTGGCTTCCATATCTTCCTCAAATAATTTTATTCTTTTCCCAGGTTTTCCTTCCTATATATCTACCTATGATTACCTTTTTTTCAATTTCACTGCTGCATGTTTGGAGCTGAACTTTGGTAATTCTTATCTAATTTTATTTTCTCATTGTAACTATGTATTGACTTTCTAATCATCATCATATGTGAAATGAAAGAATCCACTACTTTAATTTCATCAATTTGGCTCTTAAAATTGACACTGAAAAAAGTGGATAAGTAACAATAATAATGGCAAATATTTTGAGACGGGCTCAGGGCTGAGTTTTTGCATATGTTTTAATCTTTTAATCTTCAATATCCCTATGAAATAAATGTAATATTATTTACAATTTATAGACAAAAAAAATTGAGTCATAGTGAAGCTACATAATCTACCTAACATTGCACAGCTAATAAGTGGCAGAGCCAGAATTTGAACTCATGCAATCTAACTCTAAAGCCTACACTTTAACTATTAAGTTAATAAGAAGTAATTATAATGGAAGGAAGGAAGGAAAGAAGGAAAGGAAAAAGGAAGAAAGAAATTTAAAATTTGTAGTGAAGAGAAAAATTTGTTAGAAATTAAGAGTTTTAAGTCATAGGTTTGACTGTTTTTAATGAGTTGTATGATTTAGGAAAGTTACTTTATCTTTTTGTCTCTCTGTATTTCTCATTTGGCAACTGTAAACTGAGTACTTGAAGCTAGATGATCCCCATGATATCTTCTAGTTCTATAATTCTATAATCCTATTTTTAAAAAGCCTTCTGCTTTTCTTCTCCCCCTTACTGACAGAAAATCACTTCTGAGACCTCCAACTTTATTATATAAGACCTCTTTGATTATTTAAAATCTGAAGTATTTAAGTAAAATCAAAGACTGTCAAAACAGATATTTTATGTCGAGCGTGGATTGAAATGCACAATTCCCTGTAGAATGCAAGGGTTACAAAACAGTAATCAGTTAAGACAAGGATTCTTCAAGATGAGAAAGTGTATTTCATCACAGAATAATAATCAGCCATGGCTAGACTCTTTTACAACAGGGTCAAAAACCGAATGAAAAGAGGCCCTGAGCATGTAGACACAGAAAAAGATCTCCTGTTATCGACAGAACTCTAGCCTCGCTCCCATCGCAGCAGCACACTGCTTCTGATTGAAGAGACCCTTGATAATAATCAGCCATGGCTAGACTCTTTTACAACAGGGTCAAAAAACCGAATGAAAAGAGGCCCTGAGCATGTAGACACAGAAAAAGATCTCCTGTTATTGACAGAACTCTAGCCTCGCTCCCATCGCAGCAGCACACTGCTTCTGATTGAAGAGACCCTTGGGTGCCCTTTCTCCACATACTGAATGGAGGCTTGCCTTCTGCCAATACAGCTCATGAAGGGTAATGGCAGGTAATCAAGCGGAATTTATCAATTGTTAATGCCTGATAAATAATGAAACCTCACTAGGCTTGTTCTTTTTTTCTGCTGAAAGAGTAAACAATGTTCTTGAAGTCTCTGGGATTCTTTGTACCATTCTTACTCCTGTTCTATTACTCTCCTCTCCTCTGTCTGTGCAGGAAAGAAAAGGTGAGAAAAACATTCAATTTCACAAAATTAAAAATGCCAGAACAAACCAAATAAAGTTTGTATGAGAAAGGAGAGACAAAGGACAAAGGGGTTACACAATAATATGACAGAATTTGGTGAACAGAAATATAGAATCCATAATCAGATGGAAATATAGATCCATAACCTAGACTGATAGATGAAAACTTGAATTGATACTGTGCAAAATACTGACAGATTTACTGTTTTATTATTTAAGATAATGAAAAAAAATGAGCTCTTTGTTTAGACCATTTAAAGGCAGTTTACAAGAATGGTAACATTAGCATGTCTTAAGAAAATGGAGTTGTATCTCATTAAATTTTTTTAATGTGGCAAATCCTTAATAGAAAGTGGTATGTATAATAAGCCAATGGAATTTGATATACATAAAATCGAGGTGTCATTATTGGGAAGAGTGAAATCAGGAATAATTTCAAAAATAGTATTGTGTCTGTAGTAGAGATCTTGTAATAGAATTTGGGCTAGTGTTTTCAGATAAAATGCAAGATGCCCAGTTACATTTGAATTTCAGATAAACAACAAATAATTTTCCAGTTATAACTATGTCCCAAATATTGTGCCCTGCATATTTATTTGCTAGATCTGGCAATTCTAATTGAGCCAATATAGCTAGGAGATGCTAGTAAAAGCCAGCAATGCCAACCTATGCAATGAGTAAGCTGTACAGTATTTTCTCCCCACCCACAAATGCTGATCCATTATTGATGGTTTTATAAATGTGACATCTAAAAAAATTTTCACTTGGTCAGTTCCATAAAGTTTTGCAAATAGAGATTTTTGTTTGGTATTTGCCTGAATGTGTTCCCTATAAGTTAGAAGGAGGGAATTAGAGGGGGGAAAAAATCTGAGCTGCTCCTTTGCACCATATGCCATACAAGGAAGTTTGCATTCATTAGGTTGCCATTAATCCTGACAACACACATCTTTAAGATAGATATTTCTAACCCATTCTAACGATGATAAAAATGAGGTTCAAAGAGAAAATTTATTTCTCAATGTACAAAACAGTAACATGAGCCTACTTTCCGTGCTCATTTCTCTCATTACCTCACCTTTGTTAAGAAATTGGGCATTTGTTGAGACATTGCAGCCAAAGACAAAGACCTAATTTACAGTTGAGCCCGGAGAGCCAATGAAATCACAACTCCAAGTGACAGGCTGTGGTGTGTCCTGTCATCAAAGAGATACATTCATTTCTTGGATCATAATGACCATATGGAATGTAGTTCCAGGCAGAGCCTCAGATCTCCAAAGCTGGCAGAAATATCTATTTGCTTTACTGGATGATGAAAAATGGTTCATCATGTCGTTTTAAGTCAATATTAAGGTACTTTTGGAATTGGAAATAGTTATATCCAATATGACTATTTTACTTTTTTAAATCAGTGTGCCACAATGCGTACAATAATTGTTTTAACTATTTTAACTAAAACACCTTTTTTACTCTGACCCTCGAAAAAGATTTTGTGTTTATTTTTATTGGAAATCCATGAAAAAGTACTCTCACAGCTTTATTAAGAAAGATACAGATCTTATTTGTCAGTTGGTCATAACTACCCAGTACATAACAAATTTCAATCAAAGATCTTACAGTCAGAAATGGAAAGAAAGGATTGCCCCACTTCAGTTCTGCTCATTTAGAATCTTGTTATCTACTGGGCCAATGACACATCAACTGGACAGAATGAAGCCCTAAGTGAGACACTGATCACAACCAAGCAGGGTGGATTATATTTCACAAAATTATACCAGTTAACTGAGAGAATTATTCTTTATCTTAAAAACAAATAGGTGGAAACAGGGGTTACCTTTCTTTTTTTTAGAAGTAGTTAACTGTAGACATTACACAGAGGCCATTCTTGTGATCTAGAAAGGTTCACTCATTCTCAAAATCACAGATTCACTCATCTTCCAGAGATAGAAGTCATGCAACCTAGCCCCCAACTTTGCAAATTCAGCTCATTCAACTTTAGATGAATCTAAAAAGGACAGACAAATAGCTGTCCATTTTTTAAAAATTGCTAGAAAGAAGGACACATCTATACCCCCCTAGTTATTAGCTATTTCAGTAGCTAAGCACTACAGTGAACTAGACTAAACATTTTAAAACTGAGTTAAGAATTTTCTGTATACAAGCAGAAAGTAATTTGTCACCTCCATTATAGAAATCATCAGAAATTATCAAATTCAACAGCCTTTAATTTCCAGATCTCAGACTTCCATCTAGTTCATTCATTCATTATTTCATTTAGCATACATCTATTTATACATTCATTTATTCAATTACTACTTCACATTTATTTAGCAGCTACCTTATGCAGACCTATCCTTAGTTGTTGGGTATAGTAGATTGAATGTTCTCCCCCAAACTCATTGAAGTTTGAATTGTATCCCCCAAGTTTTATGTGTTAGAAACTTGGCCCCCACTGTGGCAGTTAGGAAGGTGGGAAATCCTACTATGGTAATTGAAAGGCAGAGCCTTGAAGAAGTGATTAAATTGTAGGACTGTGCAGCAGTGAATGGATTAAAAATGGTGGTCATGGGTGTGCTTTGGAGAGCTTTAAAAAGAGAGTGAATTAGGAAGTTAGTCTTTTTTTCTCTCTGCTCTGCCATTTCCTACCATGTGAGACCTCTGCATTGCTGTAAAGTCACCACCAAAGAAGGCCCTCACCAAACGAGTTCCCTGGACTTCCCAGCCTCCAAATGTGTTCCCTGGACTTCCCAGCCTCCAAAACTGTAAGCAATATATATATTTATAAATCACCCAGTTTCAGGTACTTATGGTATAAGCAACAGAAATGAACTAATACACTGGGGAGTACAAGCAATTATGAGCCAGTTTCTGCTCTCTGGAACCTTCAAATTTGAGCATGTAAGTTTAAAAGGGAAAAAAATGTGTGTGTAAAATGTTAACTGTTGGAATAGTTTGTAAAGAATCGGTGTCATTACCTCTTTGAATGTTTGGTAAAATTCTGCT
>NW_007732175.1:104387-108801 GCF_000696425.1 Galeopterus variegatus
ATGGGACACAATAAATAACTACATTGTATATTGACAAAATAAAAATAATAAAAAAATAAATTAAAAAAATGTTAACTATTAACACAATCAGATGACACAAAAAAGCATTTGATTAAGTGCTAAATAAGTAAAACACACAAGTGCTAGTGTTCATAAGGAGAGAAATAAAGGTCATGTAAAAGTAAGAAGAAACTGGGCGGCTAGTAAAAGTTAAATTGGGAGAATGCCAGAGGCGTTTTAGGAAGGGGAACAGATGGAGCAAAGACTGAACATGGGAAGGAACTGTCCTTTGGTGCTAACTTGTGGTTGAACGTCCTGGAAGTCCCTTAGGAGTGTTCTGAGCTTCACTAACACTGAACCACTTTTCATCCCACACACATATATTTCATTTCTCTCTCCTATGACATTAACATGATGCTTTCTCCACCTGAAATTTTCTTATCTTCAAACATTTCTCAACCCTACCCATTTTCTTAACTTACTATTAACATGCCAACTACTCTATGCAGCTTCTTGCTCACTCCAGGTGGACGTTGATTTTCATTCAAAGAGTAAATAATCAAACTCATGACACTCATTAATATGATTGTTACAGTTGGACCTCCTTTTCAGTGTGTTCCATATCCATGGATTCAACTAAGTGCAGATTGAAAATATTCAGAAAAAATAAAAAGTAACAATTCAACAATAAAAAATACAAATAAAATATACAGTATAATAATTATTTACATAGCATTTACATTGTATTAAGTATCATAAATAATCTAGAGATGATTTAAAGTGCATGGGAAAATATGTGTAGATTGTATGCAGATACTATGCATTTTATATCAGGGACTTGAGCATCGGGGGATTTTGGTACTTGCAGAAGCAGGGGTGGTCCTGGAACCAATCCCCCTGGAGATATGGAGGGACACTGTACTTATGTACATATTGTATCTCTCTAACTACATTGTAAGCTCCTACAGCATTTCAGATACTGCCTTGCACATGGTAAGCATTCTACTACTTGAATTCTCAAAATTTTCAGATGCATAGGGGAAAATATGGAAATTTACTATAAATATGCAGAAAAAGGAAGGAATTCAGAAGGACGGATGAAACAAAAAAATTCAACAAGATTAATATAGGCATAATTTATTTAAAATATCAGTAATAAAATACCACAGCAAGCCATTTAGTAAATCTTGTTCACTAGTTTAAAAATTTAACTAATCTTTGGCATTTGTTCACTCATTTTTTATGGGCATTTCTACTCAACTATAAATATCATGATTGCTAAAATTTTAAACTGTGCTTATACATCTCTCAGGACAGATCTATGGAAAATTTAGTCCCATTTCAGCCTTTTTATCCAGTTATTGGTCCACTCCTGCTTATAGTGATATCTGTTACTGTGATATCCAAACACAAAATTGGACCAGGCAGGAATTGATTACCAGTGTAAATAAGACATAAAGATTCTCAGTTGTGCTTTGCAGAATGGGTCATTAAAGAAGTAACTGAATATCTTCTCATCCACTTTCTTCTGTATTCTCAAACTAATTCTTTTTTTTTTTTTTTTTTGTCCTTTTTGAGACCGGCCGCACCCCCCCCAGCCAGTGAGCGCTGTGAGCACACCGGTCATCCCTATATAGGATCCAAACCCACGGCGGGAGCACTGCTGCGCTCCCAGCGCCGCACTCTCCCAAGTGCGCCTTGGGCTCGGCCCAAACTAATTCTTTTATAACCTTCTTATTCGCTTATCCTCCCCCCAACTCCCCTGTGGCTCCATATTTTAAAATACCAGGCCAGAGTGAATTCTCTTTTTGAGAATTAAATAATAAGTCTATCCTTTTTATAATAATGTCTCCAATTAGTAATAAGTTCATCTTTTCTGTAACTTAACTAGACAACTTTTTAAAAGCTGATCCAACTGCTTTCATATCAGGTCAGAATAAAGGCCGGGGCAGGGTGGGAAGGTCTATTTCTGGCATCATATTTTTCTTCATCCCCTTGTCTGTAAGGCAGTTAGAGGTACAGGCACTGAACAAGCAGTCTGTCCCCTCTGAGACTCCAGATGCTCTATGCCATCTGTCAGAGTAAGATATTAAATATAACAATATCCTTGCTTAAGTTTCACCAAAGAGACTACGTTAGAGTAATCTAATTCAAAGTATATGTTAGACACTTAATTAAATATTCAATAAAATTAGACCACTATATTTAGAAAATAAGCCCATGGAGAGTAAGTTTCCACAAGCAAATCAATCCTCCTCACGCAGGGCTCCTAGGGGGATTCATCATGCCTTGTGCCCTCAGGTACCCACTGCCAAATCCACAACATACCAGGCTCTGCAGCCACACCATCTGCCTTTTCTCCCACAAAGATGAATGGACCCTCTGGGATCCCATCCTCTATGGTTCCTTCCTGTCCAATATGGTCCTACAACATCAGCATCATCTGAGCAGAACCTCAGCTCCCCACCCCGCAAACCCAGACCTCTAAACAGAATCTTCATTTAACTAGGTCTGCACATGATTCACATGCACATTAAAGCATGGGAAGTTTTGCTCTAGTCTACTCAGGAACTTTGTTCTGCAATACTATTTTTTTCTCCAAAGAAATCTACACACAAAAATGAGATTCTGGTATCTTAATTGTTACATGTAAAGGCAAGAATGCAAGTTACTTATATGGTTAATAAAACAGTATGTGCAAGCAAATTTCTATGCAGGAAATTTTTTAAAGTAGAGGTAAACATTATAGAAAAAAATTTATTTTCTTTTTTATATGAATAAATATGAATCATATTTATTCCTAAATATAGGACACATTGCTTTGTGCTGTCCTTTGAGCTTATATGGCTCTCTAGGAATGAGTTTTTTCTTCAAAGGTTCCAATCATATATGCATTTTCAATGTACTTTTTTTTCTACCAAGTCAAATAGAACCGGCCAAAATAGAAGCTTCTTTTACAGGATCTGTGTTTCACAGATTTTTGGTTTAGTCTACAATAATAATAATAATCTCAACTCCTGAATTTTGCATCTGAAATTTCCATCTCAATATATTTAATAAGAATGTGTTTTATGTATGAGCGTGAGTGGGCTCTTTCGTGTAAGGTGAGTGAACGGAGAGTTAGCCCTGTTAATAATTCCTTGCAGTTGTCAAACTTTTCCTTTCATGATTCTTCCAAATTATGCATTTTAATGCTAAGATAATTTTTGCACTGCATTTTGGGGAAAAGAGTTTAGCACTTGGCAGATTGCAGAGAATGTTGGTTTCCATTTTCTCATGTGGGCTGGGTAAAAGCCCTTGAGGAAAACAACACAGTGTGGGACAGTCTCAGGATCATAAATATTCAGAAAATATGGAATTTTACAGCCATAAATAGGTCTAAGTTTACTTAGAGAAACTGGATGTGTGACCTGTCTTAACTGTCTTCCTTAAAATCATTTTGATATTTGATATTTAGAGTGAATAGCAAATGTGTTTGTAGAAATAGAATGCATTTAAATACTGTTTCCTGGATATCTTTTTCTTTTTATTCACTTGGCTTTAAGAATTACTTACAAAATCTTACAATCTGATTAAAAATTAATATGAAAGCTGTAGTCCACCAAAGGGGAAAGACGCCATAAATAATGCACATGGCAAACTATCTAAGGAATAACTAATAAGTTTAGATTCATGGTAAATTATTACCAACTAGGTAGCATATGTGATTGTTTTTTTGCCCAAGTTTGAGATGTTTCTACTTTTATAAATTTGGTAATAGATTTCTTTACATAATTCAAGGTAAGAAACCAGAAACTATGGGAATAAATTGGGTATATTAAAAAAGAATTGATTTTTGACATCTGCCATCATTTGGAAAATAAGTATCTCTTAGAATTTCTATTAAAATTATTAGACTTAGTATGAATGATGTACTGATTGCTTAATTGTGTTGAACATGTTTCACATGTGTTAAGTGTTTGACATGCATCGTCCTCACAATGACCTTGAGAGGTACACTTTACCTCACTCTACCCGAGCATGGTGATGTTTGTAGCAAGTGGTGGTGCTGACTGGAAAGAATGCTTAGGTTCTTTTATTTAAAAGAGGAGGAAATAGCACCATTTCTATGGCTTGGGTCTCCACTCAAAGAGCTGGAAGTTCACCTCTGAACAACACAGAAATGTCAAAAAGACTGAGAATAAGAAATGCTGGGAAGATGAGGAGAAAGGGTAACCCTCCTACACTGTTGGTGAGACTGTAAAGTGGTGCAGCCATCATGGAAAATGGTTTGGAGGTTCCTTAAACAACTACAGATAGAACTGCCATATGACCCAGCTATCTTACTGCTGGGTATACACCCAAAGGAATGGAAATCATCAGGTCAAAGGGATACCTGCACTCCCATGTTTATTGCAGTGCTATTTACAATAGC